>NW_026550844.1:22500-24611 GCF_027596085.1 Anoplopoma fimbria | reverse complement strand
AAACACTTAGGCAAATTTTCGGAAAAAAATTAACATGGGGAGTCTATGGCAGCTATATCACAGGAAGGACCTAGAGACTCGGGGTAGTACCATTGGAAAGGCCGTGCCCTACTTACTATAGATGTACGTTAGAAAAAAGTTTGTAGGATCTTCAGAAAAAATGTTATTCAAAAAGGCGTCTTGATCCTTTTTCATTTTTTGCCCGTTTCACCCCCTTCCCGAAGTCCTACAGACTCGGGGTCGGTACCATTCGATCGGGCTTGGCCTAATTAGTGGGGGCGGAGACCGTTTCCAAGGCTCTACCACATTCGGAAGAGGGTGTATTTTCAAACCCTAACCCTAACCCTAACCCTAGCCCTAACCCCTAACCCTAAGACCTAACCTAACCACTTACAACCCTATGACCATGAGCAATATTTTCTTGGGTTTCGAACCATTCCCAAGGTCCTAGAGAGTCGGGGTTGGTACCATTAACCGGACTTGGCCGAATTAGTGGACACGGAACCTCTATGTCCAAGTCTCTACCACCTTCAGACAAATTTTCGGAAAAAACTAACATGGGGAGTCTATGGCAGCTATATCACAGGAAGGACCTAGAGACTCGGGGGCAGTACCATTGGAAAGGCCGTGCCCTACTTACTATAGATGTACGTTAGAAAAAGTTTGTAGGATCTTCAGAAAAAATGTTATTCAAAAAGGCGTCTTGATCCTTTTTCATTTTTTGCCCGTTTTTCACCCCATTTCCCGAAGTCCTACAGACTCGGGGTCGGTACCATTCGATCGGGCTTGGCCTAATTAGTGGGGGCGGAGACCGTTTCCAAGGCTCTACCACATTCGGAAGAGGTGTATTTTCAAAAAGGATCAAGAATCTGTGGTTTTCATCCCTTATCCTAACCCTAACCTAACCCTAACCCTAACCCTAACCCTAACCCTAAACCCTAACCTAACCCTAACCCTAACCCCCCTAACCTAACCCTAACCCTAACCCTAACCCTAACCCTGTTATTCAAAAAAGCGTCTTGATCCTTTTCATTTTTTGCCCGTTTCACCCCCTTCCCGAAGTCCTACAGACTCGGGGTGGTACCATTCGATCGGGCTTGGCCTAATTAGTGGGGGTGAGACCGTTTCCAAGGCTCTACCATTCGGAAGAGGGTGTATTTTCAAAAAGGATCAAGAATCTGTGGTTTCATCCCTTATCCTAACCCTAACCCTAACCCCCTAACCCCCTAACCCCTAACCCTAACCCTAACCCTAACCCTTTCTCCTAAAAAACCTAACCCTAGCGACTCAATGGCAGCTACATCAAAGGAAGGACCTAGAGACTCGCGGATGGTACCAATCGATCCGCGGTGGAGTCATTAGTGGGAGTAGAGACCACTTACAAGACGGTAGGACCTTCATGAAAAAAAAGTTATTCACGAAAAACCAATATTTTCTTGGGTTTCGAACCATTCCCAAGGTCCTAGAGAGTCGGGGTTGGTACCATTCGATCGGACTTGGCCGAATTAGTGGACACGGAGACCACTTCCAAGTCTCTACCACCTTCAGAAAAAAAGTTATTCAAGAATATGTAATCCTCTCATGTGTAATCGTGGTTTTCATCCCTATTCCTAACCCTAACCCTAACCCTAACCCTAACCCTAACCCTAACCCTAACCCTAACCCTAACCCTAACCCTTTTCACCCTATTCCTAACCCTAACCCTAACCCTAACCCTAACCCTAAACCCTAACCCTAACCCTAACCCTAACCCTAACCCTAACCCTGGTTTTCATCCCTATTCCTAACCCTAACCCTAACCCTAACCCTAACCCTAACCCTAGCGACTCAATGGCAGCTACATCAAAGGAAGGACCTAGAGACTCGCGGATGGTACCAATCGATCCGCGGTGGAGTCATTAGTGGGAGTAGAGACCACTTACAAGACGGTAGGACCTTCATGAAAAAAGTTATTCACGAAAAACCAATATTTTCTTGGGTTTCGAACCATTCCCAAGGTCCTAGAGAGTCGGGGTTGGTACCATTCGATCGGACTTGGCCGAATTAGTGGACACGGAGACCACTTCCAAGTCTCTACCACCTTCAGAAAAAAATTATTCAAGAATATGTAA
>NW_026550844.1:0-10000 GCF_027596085.1 Anoplopoma fimbria | reverse complement strand
AATGTTTGGTATTTATTAGAGCAGGTACAACAAACAATATTATTGCAGATGACTCATAAAATTAATGTAAATAGACATATTAATAAACACAAAATGGCTATGAGTTCCTCTCAGTAAATCCTTCTTTTGGAATCTTCATTGGTTACCATACAGGCAGTCAGAACATCTTTAACATGTGACAATCAATACATTGTGAACCCACACTCTCACACACACACACACACTCACTCTACAGCTTTAACCAAAAACCCTGTGGCAGGCCTGAGTCGTGGCCTAAAACTGCTGTGGCCGCTTCACTTGGTCACACAAGCATTAAACAAAAGGCACGTGCAAGTTTGTCAGTACTCACAAATCCATGGACTATTCAGAAGGGCAGGTGAGGAGAAGCTGGGTGATGGACGGCAGGCAGAGTGCAGAAGAAACAGCAGCAACAGTCTACAGCAACAACAGTCTACAGCAGCAACAGTCTACAGCAGCAACAGTCTACAGCAGCAACAGTCTACAGCAGCACCAGTCTACAGCAACACCAGTCTACAGCAACAACAGTCTACAGCAGCAACAGTCTACAACAACAACAGTCTACAGCAGCAACAGTCTACAGCAACAACAGTCTACAGCAGCAACAGTCTACAACAACAACAGTCTACAGCAGCAACAGTCTACAGCAGCAACAGTCTACAGCAGCAACAGTCTACAGCAGCAACAGTCTACAACAGTCTACAAACAACAACAGTCTACAGCAGCAACAGTCTACAGCAGCAACAGTCTACAGCAACAACAGTCTACAGCAGCAACAGTCTACAGCAACAACAGTCTACAGCAACAACAGTCTACAGCAGCACCAGTCTACAGCAGCACCAGTCTACAGCAGCAACAACAGTCTACAGCAACAACAGTCTACAGCAACAACAGTCTACAGCAACACCAGTCTACAGCAGCACCAGTCTACAGCAGCACCAGTCTACAGCAACACCAGTATACAGCAACAACAGTCTACAGCAGCAACAGTCTACACAGTCTACAGCAGCAGCACAGTCTACAGCAGCAACAGTCTACAGCAGCAACAGTCTACAGCAGCAACAGTCTGCAACAGTCTACAGCAACAACAGTCTACAGCAGCAACAGTCTACAGCAACAACAGTCTACAACAACAACAGTCTACAGCAACAACAGTCTACAGCAACAACAGTCTACAGCAACAACAGTCTACAGCAACACCAGTCTACAGCAGCACCAGTCTACAACAACACCAGTCTACAGCAGCAACAGTCTACAACAACAACAGTCTACAGCAGCAACAGTCTACAGCAACAACAGTCTACAGCAGCACCAGTCTACAGCAGCAACAGTCTACAGCAGCAACAGTCTACAACAACAACAGTCTACAGCAGCAACAGTCTACAGCAACAGTCTACAGCAGCAACAGTCTACAACAACAACAGTCTACAGCAACAACAGTCTACAGCAACAACAGTCTACAACAGCACCAGTCTACAGCAGCATACATATACATACACACACACACACACACATATATACACATACATACATATACACATACACATATATTCTCTCTTACAGTCTTACTGTCCGTCTGCTGAATCAGATAAACCAGCTAAGCAACAAGTCCATCTGCTACTTCATGACGATCTAGCAACATCTGGTCTTCACCACAGGTTTCAAATGCACAGCTAACAGTATGAACGCAAAGCTAACGGCAGTTATGCTAATGCTAATGCTACTCGCGATTAGCCTCACAGCTTGTTTTACACTATAACATTTAGTCACAGGACAGAAAACAATTCACAAACATCGTATTTACCTCTTGTAGATCACAAAAGGCCAAACCATAGGATAACTGGTCGTCAACCACTAGGTTATGAACACTTTGCTCTCTTGCACTCTTCACTGGGCGGTGATAATCACGCCCCTAACCCCGCCCCTAAGACCCGTCCCTAAGCCCCGCCCCTAACCCCGTCCCTAAGCCCCGCCCACAACCCACAACCCAAGCCCGTCCCCAAGCCCCGCCCCTAACCCCAATAAACCCCACCATAAGCCCACACATAAGCCCCGCCCCTAACCCCACCCATAAGCCCCGCCCCTAAGTTCCACTTCTAAACCACGCCCCTAGCACCACCCATAAGCCCCGCCCATAAGTTCCGCTTCTACGGCACGCCCCTAAACCCGCCCCTAAGCCCCCCTAACCCGCCCCCAAGCCCTAAGCCCCGCCCCTATCCCACCCCTAAGCACAGCTACCAAGCCCCGCCCCTAACCCGTACCCGAGTCACGCCCCTAAGCCCCGCCCCTAACCCGTCCCAACGCTTGTGTAAAAACTATTAACATCCTGATGTCTAAATGAATTATTTAGGCAGGGCTACACATATAATTCTCAGAAGGATAAACTTGAATTTTTATACACCCAGGTATTCTTCATTCCTCATACAGGGGGTAACAAAAAATTAGCCACCAGAGTCTTCTTTAAAGACACTGACAGACATGCCTTGTTGCACAAAACCAGCCATCACCCCAAACATACCTACCAAGGTCTAATCAAACCACAACTGATTAGATTCCATCGCATTTGTACTTACCCAGAAGATGTAGAACTGGCCACACGTACTCTCTTCACAGCGTTAAGACCTCGTGGATACTCCCGACGCCTGTTAAGGACCATAAAAACAGAGGTCAAACACACATTTGAAATCAATGGGAAATATACAAATGAACATGATGAGTGAAGAACTATACCAATGGTGTCTACATATTCTCAATCTCCGACTCTGCTCACAGTGTGAACTGCACTCCTATGCATAATCTATTCAACCTTTATTCATTCGCAAACGTCAAAAACAGCAAGACACTGTACAGTACAGAGTACAGTGAACGATCAGGCAGCATAGTTAATGGATCAAGTTTTCTTGAGTACTGAGACAGGAGGTGATTTAAAGTAAAAGCCTGAAATAAACCCAACATGCAGGCTTCCATGATTGCAGGCTTCCATGAATCATTGTGGTACCTGGACCGTAGTCGTGCCTCCTGCTGTGACCCAGCTGACACCCACTGCTACTTCGATTTTTATTATCAGGCCAACTCAACATGCATTGAAGCAATGCTGGAGGTTGCTTTAGGACTCTCAGGATGACTTGGGCTAGGAGCAGGACTTGAACACTTTTGGTAGGGTGGTAGAGAACCCCCCTCTTCCTGGGTGGTAGGAAGTGAGAACTACATGAGTCCAGAAAAATCATGAAAATAACACAAATTCAATCAAATGCCATTCAACATTAAATATGTCTTAGGAGACGCTTCACAAGACCTTTAAATGCAATGAGGGCATTGTGGAGGACACACTGCTCACAGTGTGAACTGCACTCCTATGCATAATCTATTCAACCTTTATTCATTCGCAATAAAGGTTGAAAAAACAGCAAGACACTGTACAGTACAGAGTACAGTGAACGATCAGGCAGCATAGTTAATGGATCAAGTTTTCTTGAGTACTGAGACAGGAGGTGATTTAAAGTAAAAGCCTGAAATAAACCTATGACATTACATCATAGATGAGAATTTGGAATTACTCCCAACCCTTTACAGGTCGAAGGGTCAATCATGGAAGACTGAAATTTGGAAGAAGTTTGCACCTTCACCCACCACTTTGGAGATATGTCGTAACTGAGAACATAACCCTAACCACTTGATACACGATGGTCACATTCGATCCGCAATCCACCAATTAGTGGGGTTAGACACCACTTATAAGTCTCTAGCACCTTCAGAAGACCGGATATTTTGAACGAGCTGTTAATTCGAATATAGGTGATTTAAAATGGCGGGAGATCTCCAAATGCAATTATCTCCACGCTGCTTGCTCCAAATGACCTGAAATTGTTAGGGTGTGCGTCTCAGGCACCCCTTTATAACCCTGTGCCTACAAACAATCAAAGCCGCTATTAATAAATTCCCGATCCACAACGGCCGGATAAAATTATTTTAAAACTATTGGAATTGAGTCTCAAATGTAATGATTTCGAGTTTAACAATAAACATTATTTACAAATTCATGGAACAGCGATGGGTAAAAGATTTGCCCCAGCATACGCAAATTTATACATGTGCCTGGGAGGAGACAGCTTTTTTAAAATGCAAAGCACTACCATCACTTTATTATCGATACCTCGATGACATTTTTAGAATTTGGCAGGATTCCAAGAAGGAATTTGAAGATTTCCTTGGAATTTTAAACTCGCATCACCCAGAGATAACTATTACACACAATTTTCAAAAGGACAAATTAGAGTTTTTGGATACCCAGGTATTTTTCATCCCACATACAGGAGAGAATAAACAATTAGCAACCAGAGTCTTTTTTTAAAGAGACAGATAGGCATGCCCTACTCCATAAAACCAGCTATCATCCCAAACATACCTACAAAGAATGAATAAAATCACAATTTATTAGATTTCATAGAATCTTTATTTACCCGGAGGATGTTGAGCAGGCTACACGTACCCTCTTCACTGCCTTGAGGCCCCGTGGTTATTCCCAGAGGTTCCTAAGAGCAATAAAAACTGAACTAAGACAGACCTTTGACACTAATGGTAGGTATGTGAATGAACGGAGAGCTATACCAGTGGTAACCAACTACTCACAATCCTTGACAAAATTCAATGCGAAGTTGAGACTCAATTTCCAAAAGGCCCAGGGAGAAATAGGGGAATTAAGGGACTTCAGAACAATTTCAGCCTACAGGAGAAACAAAAATCTTAAAGACAGACTTGTGCACTCAAAGCTGAACACACAGCAGACATACAGGCAGGGTCAGACTCACATTGGGAAACAGGCAGGGAATGAGGCAGACGGAAACCAGAGGAAGCGGAGGCTAAACTCGGGGTCGGGGACAGAAGGCTAAGGTGGCTAACCGAGGCAAAGGCAAGGTAGGGGAATCCGGTGGTCGGGAACAGAAGGCTGAGTCGCTGAGTCGTTGACCGGGGCACAGGAAAGGCAGGGAAGTCTAGACAGGCAGGCAGGGTCGGCAACGGGAAATCAGTCCACGGGAATTTGCTGGAAGGTCTGACATAAATGCAACCAACGATCTGGCAACGAGTGTGTGAATGAGTGGGGCATTTATACTGCAGGGTGTAGGTGCAGCAGAGTGAGCAGGTGAGAGTGATTGTGCTGATGAGGTGGGTGTGGCAGACAGGTGCACTGCATGAGGCTGATTAGGTGAGTGAGGGAGAGTGTGGTGAGAGAGGGGGGCTGGGCTGAGAGCTGGAAGTGGAACTGGGAGTGGCCGGAGTGAACTGAGAGAGAGTGACAGGCAGGTGAACAGAGTGAGCCAATTAGGTGAGTGAGACAGAGTGACAGGGAGTATGGAGCTACTAACAGTATGGAGGAAGAACTGTGACAACTATTGACCCCTCAGGACTAAATGAAAAATATAAGTTCCAATGACTTTCTCATCAACAGGGGTGATGGGCATTTTTTTACTATTTTTGTAGAGTCTTAAAGGTTCCAGAAAATAATAAAGACTCATGAGGAGGTTTTTAATTATCCTGAGGTGGATATTCTTGATATGTAAATTGTACTCTGTAGCTCTTATCATATGCACTTTATGAAATTCATTGTATGTTATTTATATATTTAATACTTACCTTGTAGATGAAAGAATATCTCCATCATACAGTAGCACTTACCTAAATATACGGTAAAAAGATTATAAATACCTACCTTTTGAGTCAGGAAGCTGAATCAGTTCCCAACTTCTGGTAAAAACAAGAAAAACATTAAATATAAGGACCCAATAAACAATATTTACCCCCCAACCGGGTCTATTTCATGATTTGGTTTCCTTTATCAGTGTTCTTTTTTCCCTTTTATTCATGTGTATTCATTTTTTCAGTGGATCCACTTTTTATTCATTTTATTCCCTTTTTCACCTTTTCTGGGGTGTATCACCTTGTGTAACTTATTGGATCAGTGCCAGTGCCATTCCAACACAGCAATGTGTTGAGACACGATTCCTCAACCTAACCCCTAACTTCCAAGTCTCTACCACCTTCAGAAAAAACCCTAACCCTCCAAAAACCCAATGTACCTAAAAAATGGTTTGAACATGTATTTTTCATGAAAACGAGTGAGTTGTCCTAATGGAACTATGATCTGTGAGGGGTGAATAGCACCATTCCTCTAAATACTGATTGAATTGTTAGTAATGGTGTTGGTGATGAGGTACACACTATATTTATTAGGATTTTTTGGTTTCTGACAACTTTTGGATGATTAAACATCCACCAGGTCACATTGACCTGGGAACATCATTGCTGTTCCTGTCAAATGAACATAACAGGAGGGTTAATGATAGACTCCGTGGAAACACCAGCCTCCTGGACCAAAGTATAAAAAGCCTTCTGAATTCGGCCAGAGCCACTTTCCCACATGCGGAAATCTACATACCGGTAATCAACACCTCACAGAGACTGGGAGAAACACTAAAAACAAATATTGCAATCCTAAACTGACTCATATTGCATACCGCCAATCCCATTCCATGACTCAGGCAGGAGGCCTTCTACACAGAAGCAGACAACATTCACTGGACAAGTAAAACAGCAAGGGACATGTGGAACCACTGGAGGATTCTTTTAGGCTTGGACACCCAACCCTAGGTAACCCACTCCTGAGAGGGGACATGTCTGTAATAAACCTCTCCCCCACCTTCCGTTTAGGACCAACACAGTACAGGTTACTACAGAAGGGCCTCTCATGCATCCCCCATACCAAACACTCCGAAGAATCAATGACAATCATTGTTGATACAACTTTCCGCATACCACCGTCGACGGAAACTCTGCGCTTTCTTTGAGGGACAATCCAGGGAAGAACCCCTTCTGCCAACACTCAACCTGGGAACCAGATCCTACAGCTCTCCCAGCAGAGCTTCTCCAACTTTTCAGAATGGATTACCACACCATTAAAAACATGAAACCACAGCAAGACCTGGACAACCTTTCAAAACAAGAACGACAGGTTCTATCTGATCTCCATAGGGACATGTCCGTATTAATCAAGCCAGCGAAAAAAAGAAGGATCAGTAGTCATTATGGATAGATGTAAATATATCCAGGAAGCCCTGAGACAACTCAATAACAACTCGAAAGACTCGAAAGACACCACGTACTACATCCCTCTGGAAGCTCCCATATATATGGAAACTGCCTCACAAATGGAAAAGATCCTGGACTCGATGGTCCAAAGACGTCATATCACAAAAAAACAGTGGATTTACCTCATGACACAAGACACGCCACGGAAGAGATGTTTCCCAGAAACTTGGCCGGTCCCCTTCACAATGCCCCCAGGAAGACCAATAGTGTCGGACTGCGGAAGCGAAGGCTACCGGGTGGCAGAGTTTCTATATTACCATCTGAATCCCCTCTCCACCTGACACAGCAGCTACTTCAAGGATACCTACGACTTCCTCGTCAAAGAACGAGCCATATCGCTACAGGAACCCTGCTTATTCTTCACAATGGACGTCGAAGGTTTGTACACCAACATTGATACCCACATGGGTATAGAAGCGGTGAAAAAGATGCTGACAGATTACCCAGACCAGACCGGGATATCCTCAGCCTCCTGAACCTCAGTGTCATCAGGAATGACTTCGAGTTCAAAGGAAAATACTACCTCGAGATCATGGGAAAAGCAATGGGAAAAAGATTTGCCCCAGCCTACGCCGAGATCTACATGGCCACCTGATAACTCAGGCTACTCGTTGATATACTCAAACTAATCTCGTTTTGGCCTAAACAATAAGAATTAAAGTTTATATCTCACAAGGTCAACAGATGTGCACTAAAATATAATAAGGCCTGCTTAAAAGAATAATTCTAAGGTGCTCAAAGGAGTTTGAGGAGGAAAAGTATTGACAAAACTTCTGTTTCTAAAAATAAAATAACATAATATAACATAAACGAACAACGAAAGGACGAGATAGTGAACAAAGGAAATCTCCTGGTTTTATCTGTTCAGGATAGGTGTCGGGTCCCAGGGGTTGGCTTGATTTTATGGCTTTGTTTCTGCCAAGATTTCGGATTCCTTTGTTTCCTAGTTTCAGTGTGTTCTAGTTTGGTAGCTTAATTTATCTAACATTTTAAACAAATATCCCAAATACTTTTCTTCACTATGAGCTCAATAGACCTTACGCACTTGTATGGATACGGAGATGGAATTTCAGTTACATACATTTGGTATACAGGATTTAACAGAGGTTATGCGTGTCAGATATGTGTTATCACCAATTTGACCACTGGATGGCAATATGGTCACATGATGAGTCCGATCTTAAATATCTGAAAATGAATTTAACTCTGTTTTCCACTCCACAACTACGCAAGAAAAACGTATTATCTTGAAATCAAATGGGAAATACTTTGGTTGGGGTTATTGAATGTTTCACAGACTTATGCAGTATTATACAGGGATACAAGGAATAATTGCAGAGATAGGTAGTGTGGATCCTGTTCTCTTGAGCCAAGGAATGTATTGCTTTTAAAAGGCGTTAATTTTCTGAGGTTGTCTGCTATCCATTTGAAGTGAAATTTGATTGTGACTATGGATAATGAAGTTGCTGAATTTGATGTAGTATACTTTCATCTTGAGTTCATAATGGTCATTGGAAATTTACTCTTTATTAATGGGGAATTCTTCCTACAAATCAAAGGCACAGCCATGGGAAAGAAATTCACCAACATATTCATGGCTAAATGGTAGGCCTCAGCCTTAGCAGCGTGTCAAAAGAAACCCTCACACTATTACAGGTTTCTGGATGACATATGGGGGGTGTGGCCTCATTCGAGACGGGATTTTGATGTGTTTCTGACCACTCTAAACAACCACAACAGCTCTATCAAACTCAAATCCACGAGCAGCTTGACCTCTGTGGACTTTCTGGACACCACCACTTTTAAAGGTGCACTGTTCCAACAGACACACACACTGGACATTAAAGTCTTCTTTAAAGAGACTGACACACACGCTCTACTCTACAAAACAAGTTACCATTCCAAACACACTTATGCTGGTCTGGTTAAATCACATTTTTTAAGATTCCACATAATATGCACCAGACATGAGGATTTTAAACATGCAGTCAACGTGCTGTTCACAGCTCTGGCCAGCAGAGGCTGCTCTAGGACCTTTCTGAGAAAAATTCTAATGACACACAGACCAAAACCTACTGTGCTCTCCTCTATCCTTCCTTTTGTCACCACATATTCACCCTCGGCTGTCAAGTTGGTCAGAGTGAAACAACTTTAAGACTCACACAACCAACATTCAAACACTATAGTGTCATTGCAGTTTACAGGAGAAACAAAAACCTACAAGATTTCCTTGTAAAAGCTAAACTCAATCCCATAACTCACCCTAAAGAAAGGGGACATGGGCAATTTTTCAAACATAAAAAATGGTTAAACAATCTACATAACAAAAATGTTTTCAGGACAAACCCAAGGCAGCCCCAAGTCTAAAAATTGTATTTACCTCATCCAATGCAATCAATGTGGACTACAGTATGTGGGTGAAACGGGCAACACAATATTAACTAGATTTACACAACACAGATATAATGTTCTAAAAAATAAAAAACACACACCATTAGTCCAACATTTCATACAGCATGGATGGCACTCCGTAAAACAACAGTCATACAATCAGACCCCAGATGGACTACACCCCAAAGGCAGAGAGCCGAATGAATTTGGATTTCTAATTAGACACCACACACCCTAAATAACCTATATATGTTATGTAGGCTGTAACAAGCGTACTTATTTTGACACAAACCATGATCTTTTACTAAATGTAATCAAGTACTTTTGTTGCCCAAAATGTATGGGACGCTAAGGGGTCTTGTTTGGAATGAGAATGTGTACAAGGTCACTGATCAGTCTGACAATCAATGGGCAGTAATTTGGCAAAAAATATTTTTTCTTGAATTAA
>NW_026550843.1:0-644 GCF_027596085.1 Anoplopoma fimbria | reverse complement strand
GACTCGGGGTTAGTACCATTGGAAAGGCCGTGCCCTACTTACTATAGATGTACGTTAGAAAAAGTTTGTAGGATCTTCAGAAAAAATGTTATTCAAAGGCGTCTTGATCCTTTTTCATTTTTTGCCTGTTTCACCCCCTTCCCAAAGTCCTACAGACTCGGGGTCGGTACCATTCGATCGGGCTTGGCCTAATTAGTGGGGGCGGAGACCGTTTCCAAGGCTCTACCACATTCGAAGAGGGTGTATTTTCAAAAAGGATCAAGAATCTGTGGTTTTCATCCCTTATCCTAACCCTAACCCTAACCCTAACCCTAACCCTAACGCTAACGCTAACCCTAACCCTAACGCTAACCCTAACACTAACCCTAACCCCTAACCCTAACCCTAACCCTAACCCTAACCCTCTACCGAAAAAACACTTAGGCAAATTTTCGGAAAAAAATTAACATGGGGAGTCTATGGCAGCTATATCACAGGAAGGACCTAGAGACTCGGGGTTAGTACCATTGGAAAGGCCGTGCCCTACTTACTATAGATGTACGTTAGAAAAAGTTTGTAGGATCTTCAGAAAAAATGTTATTCAAAAAGGCGTCTTGATCCTTTTTCATTTTTTGCCTGTTTCACCCCTTCCCAAAGTCCTACAG
>NW_026550842.1:0-10969 GCF_027596085.1 Anoplopoma fimbria | reverse complement strand
GTTTCACCCCTTCCCGAGGTCCTAGAGACTCGGGGTCGGTACCATTCGATCGGGCTTGGCCGAATTAGTGGGGGCGGAGACCGTTTCCAAGCCTCACCACATTCGGAAGAGGGGTGGGGACAAAAAGACCCAAGAATCCAGGCCATCCCTTATCCTAACCCTAACCCTAACCCCCCTAACCCAAACCCCAACACTAACACTAACACTAACACTAACACTAACACTAACACTAACACTAACACTAACACTTAGTCAAATTTAGTCGAAAAATTAACATGGGGAGTCTATGGCAGCTATATCACAGGAAGGACCTAGAGACTCGGGGGTAGTACCATTGAAAGGCCAGTGTGTCCCCACTTACTATAGATGTACGTTAGAAAAAAGTTTGTAGGATCTTCAGAAAAAAATGTTATTCAAAAAGGCGCCTTTGATCCTTTTTCATTTTTTGCTCCGTTTCACCCCCTTCCCGAAGTCCTACAGACTCGGGGTCGGTACCATTCGATCGGGCTTGGCCGAATTAGTGGGGGCGGAGACCTGCCCAAAAGGCTCTACCACATTCGGAAGAGGGTGTATTTTCAAAAGGATCAAGAATCTGTGGTTTCCCTCCTAACCCTAACCCTAACCCATGTGTAACCCTAACCCTAAACCCTAACCCTAACCCTAACCCTAACCCTAACCCAAAATATGTAATCCTAGTCATGTGTAACCGTGGTTTTTATCCCTAACCACTAACCCCTTTAACCCTTATTCAAAAAGGATCCTCTCATGTGGAATCGTGGTTTTCATCCCTTTATCCTTAACCCTAACCCAACTGTATCAATTAAAAACCTAACCCTAAACCCTAAACTTACCTGTTGGGCCCAGAGATCCCTAAACCCAGAACACTGTACCTGCTAACCCAAAATTCAAAAAACCCAGATAAATGGACCATCCCGGTGAGATCCCTGTGACCCTGACCCCTAACGTCAGTGATTGCAGCCCTAACCCTAACCCGAATTGCAGAATATATAGACAGTTATATCAATCCTCTATCAACTATAGCATATGTCATATATCAAAGATACATATGACTTCGTCAACAAACTGAAGGATTGCTATTCCTAATAAAACATTCTTATTCTCTGTAGATATCAATTCATTATACACCAATATTGATACGACTCTGGGCTTACAGGCAATCAGAACGGCTTTAACAAATTCCCAGATCCCCAGCGGCCGGATGATATCCTCCTGAAATTATTGGACTTGAGTCTTACGAAAAGATTTTGAATTTAACAACAGATTTTATTTACAAATCCATGGTACAGCCTGGGCAAGAAGTTTGCCCCTAACATATGTAACCTATATATATATATATATATATATATATATAACCCTAAACCCTAACCCTAACCCTAATATAACTATATACCCTAACCCTAACCCTAACCCTAACCGGAAGAGGGTATATATATGTGTGTGTGTCTGGGATCCAGCTTTTTTAAAACTGCCAATCCCTTCCAGCACTTTATTATAGGTACCTGGATGACATCTTTGGAATCTGGCATGACTCCATGGAGAAATTTGAAATCTTTGTTGAAACTCTGAATTCCCACCACCCAGAGATTACCATTACATATGTAACACCCATCCCATGTAGCTATATAGTATTACGTTAATCTGCCATGTGTAGTAGTACTATGGGCGGGTCCTGGAGTACAGTTTTAAACCTAATGGCGCTATTACCTGTTCTTATGACTTATTTAAGTACGTCTTATTCTGAAACTGAAATGACTGGCGGTGCCTCCAATAGAATTAAGGAAGTCAAATAAAAGGTCTTTGCCTTCTATTAAGTCCTTTTATCTTAAACAGTTATTACCAAAACATGAATTAGCTTATTTGTGATGAACTTTGATAAACCAAATATACTTTAAATGCCTTAACACACAATGTTTGGTATTTATTAGAGCAGGTACAACAAACAATATTATTGCAGATGACTCATAAAATGAATGTAACCCAACCCTTAACCCCTAAACAGGCAGAGTGCAGAAGAAACAGCAGCAACAGTCCTACAGCAATCAACAGTTACCATACAGGCAGTCAGAACATCTTTAACATGTGACAATCAGTACATTGCAGCCCACACTCTCTCACAACAGCACAGCAGCACCAGTCTACAGCTTTAACCAAAATATAACCAAAAACCCTGTTGCAGGCCTGAGTCGTGGCCTAAAACTGCTGTGGCCCAGTCTTCACAGGTCTACACAAGCATTAAACAAACCAGTCTACAGCAACAACAGTCTACAGCAACACCAGCCTACAGCAACAGCCCAAGGCAGCAACAGCCCAAGCAGCAGCACCAGTCTACAGCAACACCAGTCTACAGCAGCAACAGTCTACAGCAACACCAGTCTACAGCAGCACCAGTCTACAGCAACAACAGTCTACAGCAACAACAACAGCTCCATAGCAATATCAGCCCACAGCAGCAACAGTCTACAGCAGCAACAGTCTACAGCAACAACAGTCTACAACAGTCTACAGCAGCACCAGTCTACAGGCATACATATACATACACATACACACACACACACATATATACCACATATATTCTCTCTTACTGTCCGTCTGCTGAATCAGATAAATCAGCTAAGCAACAAGTCCCTAACCCTCTGCTACTTCATGACGATCTAGCAACATCTGGTCTTCACCACAGGTTTCAGTCTGACAGCCAAGCTAACGGCAGTTATGCTAATGCTAATGCTAATGCTACTCGCGATTAGCCTCAACTTGTTTTACACTATAACATTTAGTCACAGGACAGAAAACAATTCACAAACATCGTATTTACCTCTTGTAGATCACAAAAGTCCAAACCATAGGATAACTGGTCGTCAACCACTAAGTTATGAACACTTTGCTCTCTTGCACTCTTCACTGGGCGGTGATAATCACGTCACTAAGCCCCGCCCCTAAGCCCGCCCCTAACCCCGTCACTAACCCCGCCCCTAAGCCCGCCCCAACCCACCCCTAACCCCGTCCCTAAGCCCGCCCCTAACCCCCCCCTTAGCCCCGCCCCTAACCCCATCCCTTAGCCCCGCCCCCAAGCCCCGCCCCTAAGCCCACCCCTAACACATCCCTTAAGCCCCGCCCCTAACTTCCATCCTAAACCCCGCCCCTAGCACCACCCATAAGCCCCTAACCCATCCCTTAGCCCCGCCCCTAAACCCCATCCCTTAGCCCCCCCTAACCCGTCCCTAAGCCCGCCCCTAAGCCCCGCCCCTAAGCCCACCCCTAACACCACCCCAAGCCCCGCCCCTAACCCGTCCCTAAGCCCCACCCAAGCCCCGCCCCTAAGCCACACCCCTGGTGTCTAAATGAATTATTTAGGCGGGCCCCTCATAAACTTGAATTTTTATACACCCAGGTATTCTTCATTCCTCATACAGGGGTAACAAAAAATTAGCCACCAGAGTCTTCTTTAAAGACACTGACAGACATGCCTTGTTGCACAAAACCAGCCATCACCCCAAACATACCTACCAAGGTCTAATCAAACCACAACTGATTAGATTCCATCGCATTTGTACTTACCCAGAAGATGTAGAACTGGCCACACGTACTCTCTTCAAAGCGTTAAGACCTCGTGGATACTCCCGACGCCTGTTAAGGACCATAAAAACAGAGGTCAAACACACATTTGAAATCAATGGGAAATATACAAAGGAACATGATGAGTGAAGCACTATACCAATGGTGTCTACATATTCTCAATCTCCGACTCTGCTCACAGTGTGAACTGCACTCCTATGCATAATCTATTCAACCTTTATTCATTCGCAAACGTCAAAAACAGCAAGACACTGTACAGTACAGAGTACAGTGAACGATCAGGCAGCATAGTTAATGGATCAAGTTTTCTTGAGTACTGAGACAGGAGGTGATTTAAAGTAAAAGCCTGAAATAAACCCAACATGCAGGCTTCCATGATTGCAGGCTTCCATGAATCATTGTGGTACCTGGACCGTAGTCGTGCCTCCTGCTGTGACCCAGCTGACACCCACTGCTACTTCGATTTTTATTATCAGGCCAACTCAACATGCATTGAAGCAATGCTGGAGGTTGCTTTAGGACTCTCAGGATGACTTGGGCTAGGAGCAGGACTTGAACACTTTTGGTAGGGTGGTAGAGAACCCCCCTCTTCCTGGGTGGTAGGAAGTGAGAACTACATGAGTCCAGAAAAATCATGAAAATAACACAAATTCAATCAAATGCCATTCAACATTAAATATGTCTTAGGAGACGCTTCACAAGACCTTTAAATGCAATGAGGGCATTGTGGAGGACACACTGCTCACAGTGTGAACTGCACTCCTATGCATAATCTATTCAACCTTTATTCATTCGCAATAAAGGTTGAAAAAACAGCAAGACACTGTACAGTACAGAGTACAGTGAACGATCAGGCAGCATAGTTAATGGATCAAGTTTTCTTGAGTACTGAGACAGGAGGTGATTTAAAGTAAAAGCCTGAAATAAACCTATGACATTACATCATAGATGAGAATTTGGAATTACTCCCAACCCTTTACAGGTCAAAAGGTCAATCATGGAAGACTGAAATTTGGAAGAAGTTTGCACCTTCACCCACCACTTTGGAGATATGTCGTAACTGAGAACCCTAACCACTTGATACACGATGGTCACATTCGATCCGCAATACACTAAATAGTGGGGTTAGACACCACTTATAAGTCTCTAGCACCTTCAGAAGACCGGATATTTTGAACGAGCTGTTAATTCGAATATAGGTGATTTAAAATGGCGGGAGATCTCCAAATGCAATTATCTCCACGCTGCTTGCTCCAAATGACCTGAAATTGTTAGGGTGTGCGTCTCAGGCACCCCTTTATAACCCTGTGCCTACAAACAATCAAAGCCGCTATTAATAAATTCCCGATCCACAACGGCCGGATAAAATTATTTTAAAACTATTGGAATTGAGTCTCAAATGTAATGATTTCGAGTTTAACAATAAACATTATTTACAAATTCATGGAACAGCGATGGGTAAAAGATTTGCCCCAGCATACGCAAATTTATACATGTGCCTGGGAGGAGACAGCTTTTTTAAAATGCAAAGCACTACCATCACTTTATTATCGATACCTCGATGACATTTTTAGAATTTGGCAGGATTCCAAGAAGGAATTTGAAGATTTCCTTGGAATTTTAAACTCGCATCACCCAGAGATAACTATTACACACAATTTTCAAAAGGACAAATTAGAGTTTTTGGATACCCAGGTATTTTTCATCCCACATATAGGAGAGAATAAACAATTAGCAACCAGAGTCTTTTTTTAAAGAGACAGATAGGCATGCCCTACTCCATAAAACCAGCTATCATCCCAAACATACCTACAAAGAATGAATAAAATCACAATTTATTAGATTTCATAGAATCTTTATTTACCCGGAGGATGTTGAGCAGGCTACACGTACCCTCTTCACTGCCTTGAGGCCCCGTGGTTATTCCCAGAGGTTCCTAAGAGCAATAAAAACTGAACTAAGACAGACCTTTGACACTGATGGTAGGTATGTGAATGAACGGAGAGCTATACCAGTGGTAACCAACTACTCACAATCCTTGACAAAATTCAATGCGAAGTTGAGACTCAATTTCCAAAAGGCCCAGGGAGAAATAGGGGAATTAAGGGACTTCAGAACAATTTCAGCCTACAGGAGAAACAAAAATCTTAAAGACAGACTTGTGCACTCAAAGCTGAACACACAGCAGACATACAGGCAGGGTCAGACTCACATTGGGAAACAGGCAGGGATGAGGCAGACGGAAACCAGAGGAAGCGGAGGCTAAACTCGGGGTCGGGGACAGAAGGCTAAGGTGGCTAACCGAGGCAAAGGCAAGGTAGGGGAATCCGGTGGTCGGGAACAGAAGGCTGAGTCGCTGAGTCGTTGACCGGGGCACAGGAAAGGCAGGGAAGTCCAGACAGGCAGGCAGGGTCGGCAACGGGAAATCAGTCCACGGGAATTTGCTGGAAGGTCTGACATAAATGCAACCAACGATCTGGCAACGAGTGTGTGAATGAGTGGGGCATTTATACTGCAGGGTGTAGGTGCAGCAGAGTGAGCAGGTGAGAGGGATGGTGCTGATGAGGTGGGTGTGGCAGACAGGTGCACTGCATGAGGCTGATTAGGTGAGTGAGGGAGAGTGTGGTGAGAGAGAGGGGCTGGGCTGAGAGCTGGAAGTGGAACTGGGAGTGGCCGGAGTGAACTGAGAGAGAGTGACAGGCAGGTGAACAGAGTGAGCCAATTAGGTGAGTGAGACAGAGTGACAGGGAGTATGGAGCTACTAACAGTATGGAGGAAGAACTGTGACAACTATTGACCCCTCAGGACTAAATGAAAAATATAAGTTCCAATGACTTTCTCATCAACAGGGGTGATGGGCATTTTTAACTATTTTTGTAGAGTCTTAAAGGTTCCAGAAAATAATAAAGACTCATGAGGAGGTTTTTAATTATCCTGAGGTGGATATTCTTGATATGTAAATTGTACTCTGTAGCTCTTATCATATGCACTTTATGAAATTCATTGTATGTTATTTATATATTTAATACTTAACTTGTAGATGAAAGAATATCTCCATCATACAGTAGCACTTACCTAAATATACGGTAAAAAGATTATAAATACCTACCTTTTGAGTCAGGAAGCTGAATCAGTTCCCAACTTCTGGTAAAAACAAGAAAAACATTAAATATAAGGACCCAATAAACAATATTTACCCCCCAACCTGGTCTATTTCATGATTTGGTTTCCTTTATCAGTGTTCTTTTTTCCCTTTTATTCATGTGTATTCATTTTTTCAGTGGATCCACTTTTTATTCATTTTATTCCCTTTTTCACCTTTTCTGGGGTGTATCACCTTGTGTAACTTATTGGATCAGTGCCAGTGCCATTCCAACACAGCAATGTGTTGAGACACGATTCCTCAACCTAACCCCTAACTTCCAAGTCTCTACCACCTTCAGAAAAACCCTAACCCTCCAAAAACCCAATGTACCTAAAAAATGGTTTGAACATGTATTTTTCATGAAAACGAGTGAGTTGTCCTAATGGAACTATGATCTGTGAGGGGTGAATAACACCATTCCTCTAAATACTGATTGAATTGTTAGTAATGGTGTTGGTGATGAGGTACACACTATATTTATTAGGATTTTTTGGTTTCTGACAACTTTTGGATGATTAAACATCCACCAGGTCACATTGACCTGGGAACATCATTGCTGTTCCTGTCAAATGAACATAACAGGAGGGTTAATGATAGACTCCGTGGAAACACCAGCCTCCTGGACCAAAGTATAAAAAGCCTTCTGAATTCGGCCAGAGCCACTTTCCCACATGCGGAAATCTACATACCGGTAATCAACACCTCACAGAGACTGGGAGAAACACTAAAAACAAATATTGCAATCCTAAACTGACTCATATTGCATACCGCCAATCCCATTCCATGACTCAGGCAGGAGGCCTTCTACACAGAAGCAGACAACATTCACTGGACAAGTAAAACAGCAAGGGACATGTGGAACCACTGGAGGATTCTTTTAGGCTTGGACACCCAACCCTAGGTAACCCACTCCTGAGAGGGGACATGTCTGTAATAAACCTCTCCCCCACCTTCCGTTTAGGACCAACACAGTACAGGTTACTACAGAAGGGCCTCTCATGCATCCCCCATACCAAACACTCCGAAGAATCAATGACAATCATTGTTGATACAACTTTCCGCATACCACCGTCGACGGAAACTCTGCGCTTTCTTTGAGGGACAATCCAGGGAAGAACCCCCTTCTGCCAACACTCAACCTGGGAACCAGATCCTACAGCTCTCCCAGCAGAGCTTCTCCAACTTTTCAGAATGGATTACCACACCATTAAAAACATGAAACCACAGCAAGACCTGGACAACCTTTCAAAACAAGAACGACAGGTTCTATCTGATCTCCATAGGGACATGTCCGTATTAATCAAGCCAGCGAAAAAAAGAAGGATCAGTAGTCATTATGGATAGATGTAAATATATCCAGGAAGCCCTGAGACAACTCAATAACAACTCGAAAGACTCGAAAGACACCACGTACTACATCCCTCTGGAAGCTCCCATATATATGGAAACTGCCTCACAAATGGAAAAGATCCTGGACTCGATGGTCCAAAGACGTCATATCACAAAAAAACAGTGGATTTACCTCATGACACAAGACACGCCACGGAAGAGATGTTTCCCAGAAACTTGGCCGGTCCCCTTCACAATGCCCCCAGGAAGACCAATAGTGTCGGACTGCGGAAGCGAAGGCTACCGGGTGGCAGAGTTTCTATATTACCATCTGAATCCCCTCTCCACCTGACACAGCAGCTACTTCAAGGATACCTACGACTTCCTCGTCAAAGAACGAGCCATATCGCTACAGGAACCCTGCTTATTCTTCACAATGGACGTCGAAGGTTTGTACACCAACATTGATACCCACATGGGTATAGAAGCGGTGAAAAAGATGCTGACAGATTACCCAGACCAGACCGGGATATCCTCAGCCTCCTGAACCTCAGTGTCATCAGGAATGACTTCGAGTTCAAAGGAAAATACTACCTCGAGATCATGGGAAAAGCAATGGGAAAAAGATTTGCCCCAGCCTACGCCGAGATCTACATGGCCACCTGATAACTCAGGCTACTCGTTGATATACTCAAACTAATCTCGTTTTGGCCTAAACAATAAGAATTAAAGTTTATATCTCACAAGGTCAACAGATGTGCACTAAAATATAATAAGGCCTGCTTAAAAGAATAATTCTAAGGTGCTCAAAGGAGTTTGAGGAGGAAAAGTATTGACAAAACTTCTGTTTCTAAAAATAAAATAACATAATATAACATAAACGAACAACGAAAGGACGAGATAGTGAACAAAGGAAATCTCCTGGTTTTATCTGTTCAGGATAGGTGTCGGGTCCCAGGGGTTGGCTTGATTTTATGGCTTTGTTTCTGCCAAGATTTCGGATTCCTTTGTTTCCTAGTTTCAGTGTGTTCTAGTTTGGTAGCTTAATTTATCTAACATTTTAAACAAATATCCCAAATACTTTTCTTCACTATGAGCTCAATAGACCTTACGCACTTGTATGGATACGGAGATGGAATTTCAGTTACATACATTTGGTATACAGGATTTAACAGAGGTTATGCGTGTCAGATATGTGTTATCACCAATTTGACCACTGGATGGCAATATGGTCACATGATGAGTCCGATCTTAAATATCTGAAAATGAATTTAACTCTGTTTTCCACTCCACAACTACGCAAGAAAAACGTATTATCTTGAAATCAAATGGGAAATACTTTGGTTGGGGTTATTGAATGTTTCACAGACTTATGCAGTATTATACAGGGATACAAGGAATAATTGCAGAGATAGGTAGTGTGGATCCTGTTCTCTTGAGCCAAGGAATGTATTGCTTTTAAAAGGCGTTAATTTTCTGAGGTTGTCTGCTATCCATTTGAAGTGAAATTTGATTGTGACTATGGATAATGAAGTTGCTGAATTTGATGTAGTATACTTTCATCTTGAGTTCATAATGGTCATTGGAAATTTACTCTTTATTAATGGGGAATTCTTCCTACAAATCAAAGGCACAGCCATGGGAAAGAAATTCACCAACATATTCATGGCTAAATGGTAGGCCTCAGCCTTAGCAGCGTGTCAAAAGAAACCCTCACACTATTACAGGTTTCTGGATGACATATGGGGGGTGTGGCCTCATTCGAGACGGGATTTTGATGTGTTTCTGACCACTCTAAACAACCACAACAGCTCTATCAAACTCAAATCCACGAGCAGCTTGACCTCTGTGGACTTTCTGGACACCACCACTTTTAAAGGTGCACTGTTCCAACAGACACACACACTGGACATTAAAGTCTTCTTTAAAGAGACTGACACACACGCTCTACTCTACAAAACAAGTTACCATTCCAAACACACTTATGCTGGTCTGGTTAAATCACATTTTTTAAGATTCCACATAATATGCACCAGACATGAGGATTTTAAACATGCAGTCAACGTGCTGTTCACAGCTCTGGCCAGCAGAGGCTGCTCTAGGACCTTTCTGAGAAAAATTCTAATGACACACAGACCAAAACCTACTGTGCTCTCCTCTATCCTTCCTTTTGTCACCACATATTCACCCTCGGCTGTCAAGTTGGTCAGAGTGAAACAACTTTAAGACTCACACAACCAACATTCAAACACTATAGTGTCATTGCAGTTTACAGGAGAAACAAAAACCTACAAGATTTCCTTGTAAAAGCTAAACTCAATCCCATAACTCACCCTAAAGAAAGGGGACATGGGCAATTTTTCAAACATAAAAAATGGTTAAACAATCTACATAACAAAAATGTTTTCAGGACAAACCCAAGGCAGCCCCAAGTCTAAAAATTGTATTTACCTCATCCAATGCAATCAATGTGGACTACAGTATGTGGGTGAAACGGGCAACACAATATTAACTAGATTTACACAACACAGATATAATGTTCTAAAAAATAAAAAACACACACCATTAGTCCAACATTTCATACAGCATGGATGGCACTCCGTACAAACAACAGTCATACAATCAGACCCCAGATGGACTACACCCCAAAGGCAGAGAGCCGAATGAATTTGGATTTCTAATTAGACACCACACACCCTAAATAACCTATATATGTTATGTAGGCTGTAACAAGCGTACTTATTTTGACACAAACCATGATCTTTTACTAAATGTAATCAAGTACTTTTGTTGCCCAAAATGTATGGGACGCTAAGGGGTCTTGTTTGGAATGAGAATGTGTACAAGGTCACTGATCAGTCTGACAATCAATGGGCAGTAATTTGGCAAAAAATATTTTTT
>NW_026550841.1:0-532 GCF_027596085.1 Anoplopoma fimbria | reverse complement strand
TTTTTTAATTTTTAATTTTTTATTTTTTTTAAATTCAATAACTTTATTGAGACATTTGTTCATACATATAAAACACAATATATTTATATATATATATATATATATATATATGTATATATTTACATTTTCAAGTTCTTATTTTTAAGATCTTAAGTTGATGCCACGAAGGCTGAAACATCATCTATTATCTTTATTTAATGTTTTATTCTATTTATTTAATGTTTCATTATCTTTATTAAATGTTATATTCTCTTTATTTAATGTTTCATTCTCTTTATTTAATGTTTTATTATCTTCATTTAATGTTTTATTCTCTTTGTTTAATGTTTTAATATCTTTATTTAATGTTTTATTCTATTTATTTAATAAGATAAGATAAGATAAGATAATCCTTTATTAGTCCCGCAGCGGGAAATTTGCAGACTTACAACAGCGCAGAGTAAAGTGCACACAAGAGACATAGCAGAAGAAGACAAGCTAAAAATAAAAATAAAAAATAAGATAAAAAAATAAATAAAATAAAAAATGAAAA
>NW_026550840.1:0-24877 GCF_027596085.1 Anoplopoma fimbria | reverse complement strand
GTGAAGATATTTTTTCAAAAGTATTTTTCAAAAGTGAGGATATTTTTCAAAAAGTGAGGATATTTTTCAAAAGTGAGGATATTTTTCAAAAGTGAGGATATTTTTCAAAAGTGAGGATATTTTTCAAAAGTGAGGATATTTTTCAAAAGTGAGGATATTTTTCAAAAAGTGAGGATATTTTTCAAAAGTGAGGATATTTTTCAAAAGTGAGGATATTTTTCAAAAGTGAGGATATTTTTCAAAAATATTTTTCAAAAGTGAGGATATTTTTCAAAAGTGAGGATATTTTTTTTCAAAGTGAGGATATTTTTCAAAAGTGTTTTCAAAAGTGAGGATATTTTTCAAAAGTGAGGATATTTTTCAAAAGTGAGGATATTTTTCAAAAGTGAGGATATTTTTCAAAAGTGAGGATATTTTTCAAAAGTGAGATATTTTTTTCAAAAAGTGAGATATTTTTCAAAAAGAGGATATTTTTCAAAAGTGATATTTTTCAATATTTTTTTTCAAAAGTGAGGATATTTTTCAAAAGTGAGGATATTTTTCAAAATATTTTTCAAAAGATATTTTTTCAAAAGTGAGGATATTTTTTTCAAAAGTGAGGATATTTTTCAAAAGTGAGGATATTTTTCAAAAAGTGAGGATATTTTTCAAAAGTGAGGATATTTTTCAAAAAGTGAGGATATTTTTCAAAATATTTTTCAAAAGTGAGGATATTTTTTTAAAAGTGAGGATATTTTTCAAAATTTTTCAAAAAGTGATATTTTTCAAAAAGTGAGGATATTTTTCAAAAAGTGAGGATATTTTTCAAAAGGATATTTTTCAAAAGAGATATTTTTCAAAAGTGAGGATATTTTTCAAAAGTGAGGATATTTTTCAAAAGTGTGGATATTTTTCAAAAGTGAGGATATTTTTCAAAAGTGAGGATATTTTTTCAAAAGTGAGGATATTTTTTCAAAAGTGAGGATATTTTTCAAAAGTGAGGATATTTTTCAAAAGTGAGGATATTTTTCAAAAGTGAGGATATTTTTCAAAAGTGGATATTTTTCATATTTTTTTTCAAAAGTGAGGATATTTTTCAAAAAGTGAGGATATTTTTCAAAAGTGAGGATATTTTTCAAAAGTGAGGATATTTTTCAAAAGTGAGGATATTTTTCAAAAGGATATTTTTCAGGATATTTTTTCAAAAGTGAGGATATTTTTCAAAAGTGAGGATATTTTTTCATATTTTTCAAAGTGATATTTTTTTCAAGTGAGGATATTTTTCAAAAGTGAGGATATTTTTTAAAAAGTGAGGATATTTTTCAAAAGTGAGGATAAAGTTTTTTTCAAAAGTATTTTTCAAAAGATATTTTTCAAAAGTGAGGATATTTTTCAAAAAGTGAGGATATTTTTCAAAAGTGAGGATATTTTTCAAAAGTGAGGATATTTTTTTCAAAAAAGTGAGGATATTTTTCAAAAGTGAGGATATTTTTTTTCAAAGTGAGGATATTTTTCAAAAGTGAGGATATTTTTCAAAAGTGAGGATATTTTTCAAAAGTGAGGATATTTTTTTCAAAAGTGAGGATATTTTTCAAAAGTGAGGATATTTTTTTAAAAAAGTGAGGATATTTTTTTTCAAAGTGAGATATTTTTCAAAAGTGAGGATATTTTTCAAAAGTTTATTTTTCAAAAAGTGAGGATATTTTTCAAAAGTGAGATATTTTTTCAAAGTGAGGATATTTTTCAAAAGTGAAAGGATATTTTTTTCAAAAGTGATATTTTTCAAAAGTGAGGATATTTTTCAAAAGTTTTTTTTCAAAAGTGAGGATATTTTTCAAAAGTGAAGTGAGGATATTTTTCAAAAGTGAGGATATTTTTCAAAAGTGAGGATATTTTTCAAAAGTGAGGATATTTTTCAAAAGTGAGGATATTTTTCAAAAGTGAGGATATTTTTCAAAAGTGAGGATATTTTTCAAAAGTGAGGATATTTTTCAAAAGTGAGGATATTTTTCAAAAGTGAGGATATTTTTCAAAAAAGAGATATTTTTTTCAAAAGTGAGGATATTTTTCAAAAAGTGATATTTTTTTAAAGTGAGGATATTTTTCAAAAGTGAGGATATTTTTCAAAAGTGAGGATATTTTTCAAAAGTGAGGATATTTTTTTCAAAAGTGAGGATATTTTTCAAAAGTGAGGATATTTTTTCAAAAGTGAGATATTTTTTCAAAAAGGATATTTTTCAAAAGTGAGGATATTTTTCAAAAGTGAGGATATTTTTCAAAAAGTGAGGATATTTTTCAAAAGTGAGGATATTTTTTTCAAAAGTGAGGATTTTTTTTTCAAAATTTTTCAAAAGTGATATATTTTTCAAAAGTGAGGATATTTTTCAAAAATTGAGGATATTTTTTTTCAAAAAGTGAGTGAGGATATTTTTCAAAAGTTTCAGATATTTTTCAAAATTTTTCAAAGAGGATATTTTTTTCAAAAAGTGAGGATATTTTTCAAAAAGTGATATTTTTCAAAAGTGAGGATATTTTTCAAAAGTGAGGATATTTTTCAAAAGTGAGGATATTTTTCAAAAGTGAGGATATTTTTCAAAAAGTGAGGATATTTTTCAAAAAGTGAGGATATTTTTCAAAAGTGAGGATATTTTTCAAAAGTGAGGATATTTTTCAAAAGTGAGGATATTTTTCAAAAAGTGAGGATATTTTTTCAAAAGTGAGGATATTTTTCAAAAGTGAGGATATTTTTCAAAAGTGAGGATATTTTTCAAAAGTGAGGATATTTTTCAAAAGTGAGGATATTTTTCAAAAAGTGAGGATATTTTTCAAAAGTGAGGATATTTTTTTCAAAGTGAGGATATTTTTCAAAAGTGAGGATATTTTTCAAAAAGTGAGGATATTTTTCAAAAGTGAGGATATTTTTTTCAAAAGTGAGGATATTTTTCAAAAGTGAGATATTTTTTTCAAAAAGAGGATATTTTTTTCAAAGTGAGATATTTTTCAAAAAAAGTGAGGATATTTTTTCAAAAAGTGAGGATATTTTTCAAAAGTGAGGATATTTTTCAAAAGTGAGGATATTTTTTTTCAAAAGTGAGGATATTTTTCAAAAGTGAGGATATTTTTCAAAAGTGAGATATTTTTTTTAAAAGTGAGGATATTTTTCAAAAGTGAGGATTTTTCAAAAGTGAGGATATTTTTCAAAAGTGAGGATATTTTTCAAAAGTGAGGATATTTTTCAAAAGTGAGGATATTTTTCAAAAGTGAGGATATTTTTCAAAAGTGAGGATATTTTTCAAAAGAGATATTTTTCAAAAAGTGAGGATATTTTTCAAAAGTGAGGATATTTTTCAAAAGTTATTTTTCAAAAGAGGATATTTTTCAAAAGTGAGGATATTTTTTCAAAAGATATATTTTTCAAAAGTGAGGATATTTTTCAAAAAGTGAGGATATTTTTCAAAAGTGAGGATATTTTTCAAAAGTGAGGATATTTTTTTTCAAAGTGAGATATTTTTTCAAAAGTGAGGATATTTTTTTTCAAAGTGAGGATATTTTTTTCAAAAAGTGAGGATATTTTTCAAAAGTGAGGATATTTTTCAAAAAGAGGATATTTTTCAAAAAGTGAGGATATTTTTTCAAAAAGTGAGGATATTTTTCAAAAGTGAGGATATTTTTCAAAAGTGAGGATATTTTTCAAAAGTGAGGATATTTTTTTTAAAGTGAGGATATTTTTCAAAAGTGAGGATATTTTTCAAAAGTGAGGATATTTTTCAAAAGTGAGGATATTTTTTTTCAAAGTGAGGATATTTTTTCAAAAGTGAGGATATTTTTCAAAAGTGAGGATATTTTTCAAAAGTGAGGATATTTTTCAAAAGTGAGGATATTTTTTTCAAAAGTGAGGATATTTTTTTCAAAAGTGAGGATATTTTTTCAAAAAGTGAGGATATTTTTCAAAAGTGAGGATATTTTTCAAAAAGTGAGGATATTTTTCAAAAAAGTGAGGATATTTTTCAAAAAGTGAGGATATTTTTCAAAAGTGAATATTTTTCAAAAGTGAGGATATTTTTTCAAAAAGTGAGGATATTTTTCAAAAGTGAGGATATTTTTTCAAAAGTGATATTTTTCAAAAGTGAGGATATTTTTTTTCAAAAGTGGGATATTTTTCAAAAGTGAGGATATTTTTCAAATATTTTTCAAAAGAGGATATTTTTCAAAAGTGAGGATATTTTTCAAAAGTGAGGATATTTTTCAAAAAGTGAGGATATTTTTCAAAAGTGAGGATATTTTTCAAAAAGTGAGGATATTTTTCAAAAGTGAGGATATTTTTCAAAAGTGAGGATATTTTTTCAAAAGTGAGGATATTTTTCAAAAAATGAGGATATTTTTCAAAAAGTGAGGATATTTTTCAAAAGTGAGGATATTTTTCAAAAGTGAGGATATTTTTCAAAAAGTGAGGATATTTTTCAAAAAGTGAGGATATTTTTCAAAAGTGAGGATATTTTTCAAAAGAGGATATTTTTCAAAAAGTATTTTTCAGGATATTTTTTCAAAAGTGAGATATTTTTCAAAAGTGAGATATTTTTCAAAAGTGATTTTTTTTCAAAAGTGAGGATATTTTTTCAAAAGTGAGGATATTTTTCAAAATATTGAGGATATTTTTTTCAAAAGTGAGGATATTTTTCAAAAGTGAGGATATTTTTTTCAAAATGAGGATATTTTTCAAAAAGTGAGGATATTTTTCAAAAGTGAGGATATTTTTCAAAAGTGAGGATATTTTTCAAAAGTGAGGATATTTTTCAAAAGAGATATTTTTTTTCAAAAAGTGAGGATTTTTTTCAAAAGTGAGGATATTTTTCAAAAGTGAGGATATTTTTCAAAAGTGAGGATATTTTTCAAAAAGTGAGGATATTTTTCAAAAAGTGAGATATTTTTTTTCAAGTGAGGATATTTTTTTCAAAAAGTGAGGATATTTTTTTTCAAAAGTGAGGATATTTTTCAAAAGTGAGGAATTTTTTTTCAAAAGTGAGGATATTTTTCAAAAGTGAGGATATTTTTCAAAAGTGAGGATATTTTTCAAAAGTGAGGATATTTTTTTCAAAAGTGAGGATATTTTTCAAAAGTGAGGATATTTTTTCAAAAGTGAGGATATTTTTCAAAAGTGAGGATTTTTTTTCAAAAGAGGATATTTTTCAAAAGTGAGGATATTTTTCAAAAGTGAAAAGTGGATATTTTTTCAAAAAGTGAGGATTTTTTCAAAAGAGGATTTTTTCAAAAGTGATATTTTTTCAAAGTGAGATATTTTTCAAAAGTGAGGATATTTTTCAAAAGTGAGGATATTTTTCAAAAGTGAGGATATTTTTCAAAAGTGAGGATATTTTTCAAAAGTGAGGATATTTTTTCAAAAGTGAGGATATTTTTCAAAAAGTGAGGATATTTTTCAAAAGTGAGGATATTTTTCAAAAAGTGAGGATATTTTTCAAAAGTGAGGATATTTTTTCAAAAGTGAAAGGATATTTTTCAAAAGTGAGGATATTTTTCAAAAGTGAGGATATTTTTTTCAAAAGTGAGGATATTTTTCAAAAGTGAGGATATTTTTTTCAAAAGTGAGGATATTTTTTCAAAAGTGAGGATATTTTTCAAAAGTGAGGATATTTTTCAAAAAAATGAGGATATTTTTCAAAAGTGAGGATATTTTTCAAAAGTGAGGATATTTTTTTAAAAGTGTGAGGATATTTTTCAAAAAAGTGAGGATATTTTTCAAAAGTGAGGATATTTTTTCAAAAGTGAGGATATTTTTCAAAAGTGAGGATATTTTTCAAAAGTTTTCAGGATATTTTTCAAAAGTGAGGATATTTTTCAAAGTGAGGATATTTTTTCAAAAGTGAGGATATTTTTCAAAAGTGAGGATATTTTTCAAAAAGTGAGGATATTTTTCAAAAAAGTGAGGATATTTTTCAAAAGTGAGGATTTTTTCAAAAGTGAGGATATTTTTCAAAAGTGAGGATATTTTTCAAAAAGTGAGGATATTTTTTCAAAAGTGAGGATATTTTTCAAAAGTGAGGATATTTTTCAAAAGTGAGGATATTTTTTTCAAAAGTGAGGATATTTTTCAAAAGTGAGGATATTTTTCAAAAGTGAGGATATTTTTCAAAAGTGAGGATATTTTTCAAAAGTGAGGATATTTTTTTTCAAAAGTGAGGATATTTTTCAAAAGTGAGGATATTTTTCAAAAGTGAGGATATTTTTCAAAAGTGAGGATATTTTTCAAAAGTGATATTTTTCAAAAGTGAGGATATTTTTCAAAAGTGAGGATATTTTTCAAAAAGTGAGGATATTTTTCAAAAGTGAGATATTTTTCAAAAGTGAGGATATTTTTCAAAAGTGAGGATATTTTTCAAAAGTGAGATATTTTTTTAAAAGTGAGGATATTTTTCAAAAGTGAGGATATTTTTTTTCAAAAGTGAGGATATTTTTCAAAAGTGAGGATATTTTTCAAAAGTGAGGATATTTTTCAAAAAAGAGGATATTTTTCAAAAGGATATTTTTCAAAAGTGATATTTTTTCAAAAAGTGAGGATATTTTTCAAAAGTGAGGATATTTTTCAAAAGTGAGGATATTTTTCAAAAGTGAGGATATTTTTTCAAAGTGAGGATATTTTTCAAAAGTGAGGATATTTTTCAAAAGTGAGGATATTTTTCAAAATTTTTCAATATTTTTTTTTCAAAAGTGAGGATATTTTTCAAAAGTGAGGATATTTTTTTCAAAAGTGAGCATATTTTTCAAAAGTGAGGATATTTTTTCAAAATTGACGATATTTTTCCAAAGTGAAGATATTTTTCAAAAGTGAGGATATTTTTCAAAAGTGAGGATATTTTTCAAAAGTGAGGATATTTTTCAAAAGTGAGGATATTTTTCAAAAGTGAGGATATTTTTAAAAAGTGAGGATATTTTTCAAAAGTGAGGATATTTTTTTTCAACAGTGAGGATAGTAAGGATATTTTTCAAAAAGTGAGGATATTTTTGAAAAAAAGTGAGGATATTTTTCAAAAGTGAGGATATTTTTCAAAAGTGAGATATTTTTCAAAAAGTGAGGATATTTTTCAAAAGTGAGGATATTTTTTTCAAAAGTGAGGATATTTCTCAAAAGTGTGGATCTTTTTCAAAAGCGAGGATATTTTTCAAATGTGAGGATATTTTTCAAAAGTGAATATATTTTTCAAAATTGAGGATATTTTTCAAAAGTGAGGATATTTTTCAAAAAGTGAGGATATTTTTTTCAAAAGAGGATATTTTTCAAAAGTAGGATATTTTTCAAAAGTGAGGATATTTTTCAAAAGTGAGGATATTTTTCAAAAGTGAGGATATTTTTCAAAAAAGTGAGGATATTTTTCAAAAGTGAGGATATTTTTCAAAAGTGAGGATATTTTTCAAAAAAGTGAGGATATTTTTCAAAAGTGAGGATATTTTTCAAAAGTGAGGATATTTTTCAAAAGTGAGGATATTTTTCAAAAGTGAGGATATTTTTCAAAAGTGAGGATATTTTTCAAAAGTGAGGATATTTTTCAAAAGTGGATATTTTTTTCAAAAGTGAGGATATTTTTCAAAATTGAGATATTTTTCAAAAGTGAGGATATTTTTTTTCAAAAGTGAGGATATTTTTCAAAAGTGAGGATATTTTTCAAAAGTGAGGATATTTTTCAAAAAAGTGAGGATATTTTTTTCAAAAGTGAGGATATTTTTCAAAAAGTGAGGATATTTTTCAAAAAGTGATATATTTTTCAAAAGTGAGGATATATTTTTCAAAAGTGAGGATATTTTTCAAAAGGATATTTTTCAAAAGTGAGGATATTTTTCAAAAGTGAGGATATTTTTCAAAAGTGAGGATATTTTTCAAAAGTGAGGATATTTTTCAAAAGTGAGGATATTTTTCAAAAGTGAGGATATTTTTCAAAAGTGAGGATATTTTTCATTTTTCAAAAGTGAGGATATTTTTCAAAAGTGAGGATATTTTTCAAAAGTGAGGATATTTTTTTTCAAATTTTTCAAAAGTGATATTTTTCAAAATTGAGGATATTTTTCAAAATATTTTTCAAAAGGATATTTTCAAAAGTGAGGATATTTTTCAAAAGTGAGGATATTTTTCAAAAAGTGAGATATTTTTCAAAAGTGAGGATATTTTTCAAAAGAGGATATTTTTTTCAAAAGTGAGGATATTTTTCAAAAGTGAGGATATTTTTCAAAAGTGGATATTTTTCAAAAGTGGATATTTTTCAAAAGTGAGGATATTTTTTCAAAATATTTTTCAAAAGTGATATTTTTTTCAAAAGTGAGGATATTTTTCAAAATATTTTTCAAAAGATATTTTTTCAAAAGTGAGGATATTTTTCAAAAGTGAGGATATTTTTCATAAGTTTTTTTCAAAAGTGAGGATATTTTTCAAAAGTGAGGATATTTTTCAAAAGTGAGGATATTTTTCAAAAGTGAGGATATTTTTCAAAAAGTATTTTTCAAAAGTGATATTTTTCAAAAGTGAGGATATTTTTCAAAAGTGAGGATATTTTTCAAAAGTTTTTCAAAAGTGATATTTTTCAAAAAAGAGGATATTTTTTCAAAAGTGAGGATATTTTTCAAAAGTGAGGATATTTTTCAAAAGAGGATATTTTTCAAAAAAGTGAGGATATTTTTCAAAAGTGAGGATATTTTTCAAAAGTGAGGATATTTTTTCAAAAGTGAGGATATTTTTCAAAAGTGAGGATATTTTTCAAAAGTGAGGATATTTTTCAAAAGTGAGGATATTTTTTCAAAAGTGAGGATATTTTTCAAAAGTGAGGATATTTTTCAAAAGTGAGGATATTTTTCAAAAGTGAGGATATTTTTCAAAAGTGAGGATATTTTTCAAAAGTGAGGATATTTTTCAAAAGTGAGGATATTTTTCAAAAGTGAGGATATTTTTCAAAAGTGAGGATATTTTTCAAAAGTGAGGATATTTTTCAAAAGTATTTTTCAAAAGGATATTTTTTCAAAAAAGTGAGGATATTTTTCAAAAGTGAGGATATTTTTCAAAAGTGAGGATATTTTTTCAAAAGTGAGGATATTTTTCAAAAGTGAGGATATTTTTCAAAAGTGAGGATATTTTTCAAAAGTGAATATTTTTCAAAAGATATTTTTCAAAAGTGAGGATATTTTTTTTCAAAAGTGTAGATATTTTTCAAAAGTGAGGATATTTTTAAAAATGTAGGATATTTTTCAAAAGCGAGGATATTTTTCAAAAGTGACGATATTTTTCAAAAAAGAGAGATATTTTTCAAAAGTGAGGATATTTTTCAAAAAGTGAGGATATTTTTCAAAAGTGAGGATATTTTTCAAAAGTGAGGATATTTTTCAAAAGTGAGGATATTTTTCAAAAGTGAGGATATTTTTCAAAAGTGAGGATATTTTTCAAAAAGTGAGGATATTTTTCAAAAGTGAGGATATTTTTCAAAAGTGAGGATATTTTTCAAAAAGTGAGGATATTTTTCAAAAGTGAGGATATTTTTCAAAAGTGAGGATATTTTTCAAAAAGTGAGGATATTTTTCAAAAGTGAGGATATTTTTCAAAAGTGAGGATATTTTTCAAAAGTGAGGATATTTTTCAAAAGTGAGGATATTTTTCAAAAAATATATTTTTTTCAAAGTGAGGATATTTTTCAAAATGAGGATATTTTTCAAAAGTATTTTTCAAAATATTTTTTTCAAAAGTGAGGATATTTTTCAAAAAGTGAGGATATTTTTTCAAAATTGTTTCAATATTTTTCAAAAGTGAGGATATTTTTCAAAAAGTGAGGATATTTTTTCAAAAGTGAGGATATTTTTCAAAAGTGAGGATATTTTTCAAAAGTGAAGATATTTTTTAACAAAAGTGAGGATTTTTTCAAAAAAGTGAGGATATTTTTTCAAAAGTGAGGATATTTTTCAAAAAGTGAGGATATTTTTCAAAAGTGAGGATATTTTTCAAAAGTGAGGATTTTTTCAAAAGTGAGGATATTTTTCAAAAGTGAGGATATTTTTCAAAAGTGAGGATATTTTTCAAAAAGTGAGGATATTTTTCAAAAGTGAGGATATTTTTCAAAAGTGAGGATATTTTTCAAAAGTGAGGATATTTTTCAAAAAGTGAGGATATTTTTCAAAAGTGAGGATATTTTTCAAAAGTTTTTCAAAAGTGAGGATATTTTTCAAAAGTGAGGATATTTTTCAAAAGTGAGGATATTTTTCAAAAGTGAGGATATTTTTCAAAAGTGAGGATATTTTTTTCAAAGTGAGATATTTTTTCAAAAGTGAGGATATTTTTCAAAAAAGTGAGGATATTTTTCAAAAGTGGATATTTTTCAAAAGTGAGGATATTTTTTCAAAGTGAGGATATTTTTCAAAAGTTGAGGATATTTTTCAAAAGTGAGGATATTTTTTTCAAAAAGTGAGGATATTTTTCAAAAGTGAGGATATTTTTCAAAAGTGAGGATATTTTTCAAAAGTGAGGATATTTTTCAAAAGTGAGGATATTTTTCAAAAGTGAGGATATTTTTCAAAAGTGGATATTTTTCAAAAGTGAGGATATTTTTCAAAAGTGAGGATATTTTTCAAAAGTGAGGATATTTTTCAAAAGTGATATTTTTCAAAATGAGGATATTTTTCAAAAGTGAGGATATTTTTCAAAAGTGAAATTTTTCAAAAGTGAGGATATTTTTTCAAAAGTGAGGATATTTTTCAAAAGTGAGGATATTTTTCAAAAGTGAGGATATTTTTCAAAAGTGAGGATATTTTTCAAAAGTGATATTTTTCAAAAGTGATATTTTTTTCAAAAGTGAGGATATTTTTCAAAAAAAGTGAGGATATTTTTCAAAAGTGAGGATATTTTTCAAAAGTTTTTCAAAAGTAGGATATTTTTTTTCAAAGTGAGGATATTTTTCAAAGTGAGGATATTTTTCAAAAAAGTGAGGATATTTTTCAAAAGTGAGGATATTTTTCAAAAGTGAGGATATTTTTTCAAAAAGTGAGGATATTTTTCAAAAAGTGAGGATATTTTTTTTCAAAAGTGAGGATATTTTTCAAAAGTGAGGATATTTTTCAAAAGTGAGGATATTTTTCAAAAGTGAGGATATTTTTCAAAAGTGAGGATATTTTTCAAAAGTGAGGATATTTTTCAAAAGTGAGGATATTTTTCAAAAGTGAGGATATTTTTCAAAAGTGAGGATATTTTTCAAAAGTGAAGATATTTTTCAAAAGTGAGGATATTTTTCAAAAGTGAGGATATTTTTAAAAAGTGATGATATTTTTTCAAAAGTGAGGATATTTTTCAAAAGTGAGGATATTTTTCAAAAGTTATTTTTCAAAAGTGAGGATATTTTTCAAAAGTGAAAAGGATATTTTTTCAAAAGTGAGGATATTTTTCAAAAGATATTTTTTCAAAAGTGAGGATATTTTTTTCAAAAGTGAGGATATTTTTCAAAAAGTGAGGATATTTTTTTTTCAAAAGAGGATATTTTTCAAAATTGAGGATATTTTTTTCAAAAGTGAGATATTTTTCAAAAGCGAGGATATTTTTCAAAAGTGAGGATATTTTTCAAAAGTGAGGATATTTTTCAAAAGTGAGGATATTTTTCAAAAGTGAGGATTTTCTTCAAAAGTGAGATATTTTTCAAAAGTTTTATTTTTCAAAAGTGAGGATATTTTTCAAAAAAGTGAGGATATTTTTCAAAAGTGAGGATATTTTTCAAAAGTGAGGATTTTTTCAAAAGTGAGGATATTTTTCAAAAGTGAGGATATTTTTCAAAAGTGAGGATATTTTTCAAAAGTGAGGATATTTTTCAAAAGTGAGGATATTTTTCAAAAGTGAGGATATTTTTCAAAAGTGAGGATATTTTTCAAAAGTGAGGATATTTTTTTTCAAAAGAGGATATTTTTCAAAAGTGAGGATTTTTTCAAAAGTGAGGATATTTTTCAAAAGTGAGGATATTTTTTCAAAAGTGAGGATATTTTTCAAAAGTAGGATATTTTTCAAAAGTGAGGATATTTTTCAAAAGTGAGATATTTTTCAAAAGTGAGGATATTTTTTTCAAAAGTGAGATATTTTTCAAAAAGTGAGGATATTTTTCAAAAGTGAGGATATTTTTCAAAAGTGAGGATATTTTTCAAAAGTGAGGATATTTTTCAAAAGTGAGGATATTTTTCAAAAGTGAGGATATTTTTCAAAAAAGTGAGGATATTTTTCAAAAGTGAGGATATTTTTTTTTCAAAAGTGAGGATATTTTTTTTCAAAAGTGAGGATATTTTTCAAAAGTGAGGATATTTTTCAAAAGTGAGGATATTTTTCAAAAGTGAGGATATTTTTTTTCAAAAGTGAGGATATTTTTCAAAAGTGAGATATTTTTCAAAAGTGAGGATATTTTTCAAAAGTGAGGATGTTTTTCAAAAGTGAGGATATTTTTCAAAAGCGAAAATATTTTTCAAAAGTGAGGATATTTTTCAAAAGTGAGGATATTTTTCAAAAGTGAGGATATTTTTCAAAGGATTTTTTAAAAGTGAGGATATTTTTCAAAAGTGAGGATATTTTTCAAAAGTGAGGATATTTTTCAAAAGTGAGGATATTTTTCAAAAAGTGAGATATTTTTCATATTTTTCAAAAGTGAGGATATTTTTTCAAAAAAGTGAGGATATTTTTCAAAAGTGAGGATATTTTTCAAAAGTGAGGATATTTTTCAAAAGTGAGGATATTTTTCAAAAGTGAGGATATTTTATTTTTTTCAAAAGTGAAGGATATTTTTCAAAAGTGAGGATATTTTTCAAAAGTGAGGATATTTTTCAAAAGTGAGGATATTTTTCAAAAGTGAGGATATTTTTCAAAAGTGAGGATATTTTTCAAAAAGTGAGGATATTTTTTCAAAATATTTTTCAAAAGTGAGGATATTTTTCAAAAGTGAGGATATTTTTCAAAAGTGAGGATATTTTTCAAAAGTGAGGATATTTTTCAAAAGTGAGGATATTTTTCAAAAGTGAGGATATTTTTCAAAAGTGAGGATATTTTTCAAAAGTGAGATATTTTTCAAAAGTGAGGATATTTTTTTCAAAGTGAGGATATTTTTCAAAAGTGAGGATATTTTTCAAAAGTAAGGATTTTGAAAGTGAAAGTGAGGATATTTTTCAAAAGTGAGGATATTTTTCAAAAGTGAGGATATTTTTCAAAAGTGAGGATATTTTTCAAAAGTGAGGATATTTTTTCAAAAGTGAGGATATTTTTCAAAAAAGTGAGGATATTTTTCAAAAGTGAGGATATTTTTCAAAAGTGAGGATATTTTTCAAAAGTGAGGATATTTTTCAAAAGTGAGGATATTTTTCAAAAGTGAGGATATTTTTCAAAAGTAAGAGGATATTTTTTTCAAAAGTGAGGATATTTTTCAAAAGTGATATTTTTCAAAAGTATTTTTCAAAAGTGAGGATATTTTTCAAAAGTGAGGATATTTTTCAAAAGTGAGGATATTTTTCAAAAGTGAGGATATTTTTTCAAAAGTGAGGATATTTTTCAAAAGTGAGGATATTTTTCAAAAGTGAGGATTTTTTTCAAAAGTGAGGATATTTTTCAAAAGTGAGGATATTTTTTCAAAAGTGAGGATATTTTTCAAAAAGTGAGGATATTTTTCAAAAGTGAGGATATTTTTTCAAAAGGATATTTTTTTCAAAAGTGAGGATATTTTTCAAAAGTGAGGATATTTTTCAAAAAGTGAGGATATTTTTCAAAAGTGAGGATATTTTTCAAAAAAGAGATATTTTTCAAAAGTGAGGATATTTTTTTCAAAAGTGAGGATATTTTTCAAAAGTGAGGATATTTTTCAAAAGTGAGGATATTTTTTTTAAAGTGAGGATATTTTTCAAAAGTGAGGATATTTTTCAAAAGTGAGGATATTTTTCAAAAGTGAGGATATTTTTCAAAAGTGATATTTTTCATATTTTTTTCAAAAGTGAGGATATTTTTCAAAAGTGAGGATATTTTTCAAAAGTGAGGATATTTTTCAAAAGCGAGGATATTTTTCAAAAGTGAGGATATTTTTCAAAAGTGAGGATATTTTTCAAAAGTGAGGATATTTTTCAAAAAGTGAGGATATTTTTTCAAAAGTGAGGATATTTTTCAAAAGTGAGGATATTTTTCAAAAGTGAGGATATTTTTTCAAAAGTGAGGATATTTTTTGAAAAAAAAAGTATATTTTTCAAAGTGAGGATATTTTCAAAAGTGACGATATTTTTCAAAAGTGAGGATATTTTTCAAAAGTGAGGATTTTTTCCAAAGTGAGGATATTTTTCAAAAGTGAGGATATTTTTCAAAAGTGAGGATATTTTTCAAATATATTTTTTCAAAGTGAGGATATTTTTCAAAAGTGAGGATATTTTTCAAAAGCGAGGATATTTTTGAAAAGCGAGGATATTTTTCAAAAGTGAGGATATTTTTCAAAAGAGGATATTTTTAAAAAGTTAGGATATTTTTCAAAAGTGAGGATATTTTTCAAAAAGTGAGGATATTTTTCAAAAGTGAGGATATTTTTCAAAAGTGAGGATATTTTTCAAAAGTGAGGATATTTTTCAAAAGTGAGGATATTTTTCAAAAGTGAGGATATTTTTCAAAAAAGTGAGGATATTTTTCAAAAGTGAGTATTTTTCAAAAGTGATATTTTTTCAAAAGTGAGGATATTTTTCAAAAAGTGAGGATATTTTTCAAAAAAGTGAGGATATTTTTTTCAAAAAAGTGAGGATATTTTTCAAAAGTGAGGATATTTTTCAAAAAAGTGAGGATATTTTTCAAAAGTGAGGATATTTTTCAAAGGATATTTTTCAAAAGTGATATATTTTTCAAAAGTGAGGATATTTTTCAAAAGTGAGATATTTTTCAAAAGTGAATTTTTCAAAAGTGATATATTTTTCAAAAGTGAGGATATTTTTCAAAAGTGAGGATATTTTTCAAAAGTGAGGATATTTTTCAAAAGTGAGGATATTTTTCAAAAGTGAGGATATTTTTCAAAAGTGAGGATATTTTTCAAAAGTGAGGATATTTTTTTCAAAAGTGAGGATATTTTTCAAAAGTGAGGATATTTTTCAAAAGTGAGGATATTTTTCAAAAGTGAGGATATTTTTCAAAAAAGTGAGGATATTTTTCAAAAGTGAGGATATTTTTCAAAAGTGAGGATATTTTTCAAAAGTGAGGATATTTTTCAAAAGCGAGGATATTTTTCAAAAGTGAGGATATTTTTCAAAAGTGAGGATATTTTTTTCAAAAGTGAGGATATTTTTCAAAAGTGAGGATATTTTTCAAAAAAGTGAGGATATTTTTCAAAAGTGAGGATATTTTTCAAAAGTGAGGATATTTTTCAAAAGTGAGGATATTTTTCAAAAGTGAGGATATTTTTCAAAAGTGAGGATATTTTTTTCAAAAGAGGATATTTTTCAAAAGTGAGGATATTTTTCAAAAGTGAGGATATTTTTCAAAAGTGAGGATATTTTTCAAAAAAGTGAGGATATTTTTCAAAAGTATTTTTCAAAAGAGGATATTTTTAAAAAGTGAGGATATTTTTCAAAAGTGAGGATATTTTTCAAAAGTGAGGATATTTTTCAAAAGTGAGGATATTTTTCAAAAGTGAGGATATTTTTTCAAAAGTGAGGATATTTTTCAAAAGTGAGGATATTTTTCAAAAAAGTGAGGATATTTTTCAAAAAGTGAGGATATTTTTCAAAAGTGAGGATATTTTTCAAAAGTGAGGATATTTTTCAAAATTTTTTTCAAAAGTGAGGATATTTTTCAAAAGAGGATATTTTTCAAAAGTGAGGATATTTTTCAAAAGTGAGGATATTTTTCAAAAAGTGAGGATATTTTTTTCAAAAAGTGAGGATATTTTTCAAAAGTGAAGGATATTTTTCAAAAGTGAGGATATTTTTCAAAAGTGAGGATATTTTTTTTCAAAAGTGAGGATATTTTTCAAAAGAGATATTTTTCAAAAGTGAGGATATTTTTCAAAAGTGAGGATATTTTTCAAAATTTTTTCAAAAGTGGATATTTTTCAAAAAGTGAGGATATTTTTTTTCAAAAGAGGATATTTTTCAAAAGTGAGGATATTTTTCAAAAAGTGAGGATATTTTTCAAAAAGTGAGGATATTTTTCAAAAAGTGAGGATATTTTTCAAAAGTGAGGATATTTTTTCAAAAGTGAGGATATTTTTCATATTTTTCAAAAGTGAGGATATTTTTCAAAAGTGAGGATATTTTTCAAAAGTGAGGATATTTTTCAAAAGTGAGGATATTTTTTCAAAAGTGAGGATATTTTTCAAAAGTGAGGATATTTTTCAAAAGTGAGGATATTTTTCAAAAGTGAGGATATTTTTCAAAAGTGAGGATATTTTTCAAAAGTGAGGATATTTTTCAAAAGTGAGGATATTTTTCAAAAGTGAGGATATTTTTCAAAAGTGAGGATATTTTTCAAAAGTGAGGATATTTTTCAAAAGTGAGGATATTTTTGAGGATATTTTTCAAAAGTGAGGATATTTTTTCAAAAAGTGAGGATATTTTTCAAAAGTGAGGATATTTTTCAAAAGTGAGGATATTTTTCAAAAAGTGAGGATATTTTTTTTCAAAAGTGAGGATATTTTTTTCAAAAGTGAGGATATTTTTCAAAAGTGAGGATATTTTTCAAAAAAAGTGAGGATATTTTTCAAAAGTGAGGATTTTTTCAAAGTGAGGATATTTTTCAAAAGTGAGGATATTTTTCAAAAGTGAGGATATTTTTCAAAAGTGAGGATTTTTTCAAAAGTGAGGATATTTTTCAAAAGTGTGGATATTTTTCAAAAGTGAGGATATTTTTCAAAAGTGAGGATATTTTTCAAAAGTGAGGATATTTTTCAAAAGTGAGGATATTTTTCAAAAGTGAGGATATTTTTCAAAAGTGAGGATATTTTTCAAAAGTGAGGATATTTTTCAAAAGTGAGGATATTTTTTCAAAAGTGAGATATTTTTTCAAAAGTGAGGATATTTTTCAAAATGAGGATATTTTTCAAAAGTGAGGATATTTTTCAAAAGTGAGGATATTTTTCAAAAGTGAGGATATTTTTCAAAAAGTGAGGATATTTTTCAAAAGTATTTTTCAAAAGGATATTTTTCAAAAGTGAGGATATTTTTCAAAAGTGAGGATATTTTTCAAAAGTGAGGATATTTTTCAAAAGTGAGGATATTTTTCAAAAGTGAAGATATTTTTCAAAAGTGAGGATATTTTTCAAAATTGAGGATATTTTTCAAAAGTGAGGATATTTTTTCAAAGTGAGGATTTTTTCAAAAAAAGTGAGGATATTTTTCAAAAGTGAGGATATTTTTCAAAAAGTGAGGATATTTTTCAAAAGTGAGGATATTTTTCAAAAGTGAGGATATTTTTTTTCAAAGTGAGGATATTTTTTTCAAAAGTGAGGATATTTTTCAAAAGTGAATATTTTTCAAAAGTGAGGATATTTTTCAAAAGTGAGGATATTTTTCAAAAGTGAGGATATTTTTCAAAAGTGAAATTTTTCAAAAGTGAGGATATTTTTCAAAAGTGTAGATATTTTTCAAAAGTGAGGATATTTTTCAAAATTGAGGATATTTTTCAAAAGTGAGGATATTTTTCAAAAGTGAGATATTTTTTTTCAAAAGTGAGGATATTTTTCAAAAGTGAGGATATTTTTTTCAAAATTGAGGATATTTTTCAAAAGTGAGGATATTTTTCAAAAGTGGATATTTTTTCAAAAGTGAGGATATTTTTCAAAAGTTTATTTTTCAAAAGTGAGGATATTTTTCAAAAGTGAGGATATTTTTCAAAAGTGAGGATATTTTTCAAAAGTGAGGATATTTTTCAAAAGTGAGGATATTTTTCAAAAGTGAGGATATTTTTCAAAAGTGAGGATATTTTTCAAAAGTGAGGATATTTTTCAAAAGTGAGGATATTTTTCAAAAGTTTTTCAAGGATATTTTTCAAAAGTGATATTTTTTCAAAAGTGAGGATATTTTTCAAAAGTGAGGATGTTTTCCAAAGTGAGGATATTTTTCAAAAGTGAGGATATTTTTCAAAAGTGAGGATATTTTTCAAAATTGAGGATATTTTCAAAAGTGAGGATATTTTTCAAAAGTAAGGATATTTTTCAAAAGTGAGGATATTTTTCAAAAGAGATATTTTATTTTTTCAAAAGTGAGGATATTTTTCAAAAGTGAGGATATTTTTCAAAAGTGAGGATATTTTTCAAAAGTGAGGATATTTTTTTCAAAAGTGAGGATATTTTTTTCAAAAGTGAGGATATTTTTCAAAAGTGAGGATATTTTTCAAAAAAAGTGAGGATATTTTTCAAAAGTGAGGATATTTTTCAAAAGTGAGGATATTTTTCAAAAGTGAGGATATTTTTCAAAAGTGAGGATATTTTTCAAAAGTGAGGATATTTTTCAAAAGTAAGATATTTTTTCAAAAGTGAGGATATTTTTCAAAAAGTGAGGATATTTTTCAAAAAGTGAGGATATTTTTCAAAAAGTGAGGATATTTTTTCAAAAGTGAGGATATTTTTTCAAAAAAATGAGGATATTTTTCAAAAGTGAGGATATTTTTCAAAAGTGAGGATATTTTTCAAAAGTGATGATATATTTTTTCAAAAGTTTTTCAAAAGTGAGGATATTTTTCAAAAGTGAGGATATTTTTCAAAAGTTCAAAAGTGAGGATATTTTTCAAAAGTGAGGATATTTTTCAAAAGTGAGGATATTTTTCAAAAGTGAGGATATTTTTCAAAAGTGAGGATATTTTTCAAAAGTGAGATATTTTTCAAAAGTGAGGATATTTTTATTTTTCAAAAGTGAGGATATTTTTCAAAAGTGAGGATATTTTTCAAAAGTGAATATTTTTTTAAAATGAGGATATTTTTCAAAATTGTAGATATTTTTCAAAAGTGAGGATATTTTTCAAAAGTGAGGATGTTTTCCAAAGTGAGGATATTTTTCAAAAGTTGAGGATATTTTTTCAAAAGTGAGGATATTTTTCAAAAAGTGAGGATATTTTTCAAAAGTGGATATTTTTCAAAAGTGAGGATATTTTTCAAAAAAGTGAGGATATTTTTCAAAAGTGAGGATATTTTTCAAAAGTGAGGATTTTTTTTCAAAAGTGAGGATATTTTTCAAAAGTGAGGATTTTTTCAAAATTGAGGATTTTTTCAAAGTGAGGATATTTTTCAAAAGTAAGGATATTTTTTTCAAAGTGAGGATATTTTTCAAAATTGACGATATTTTTCAAAAGTGAGGATATTTTTTAGAAAGTCAGGATATTTTTCAAAAGTGAGGATATTTTTCAAAAGTGAGGATATTTTTCAAAAGTGAGGATATTTTTCAAAAGTGAGGATATTTTTCAAAAGTGAGAAAAAAAGTGAGGATATTTTTCAAAAGTGAGGATATTTTTCAAAAAGAGGATATTTTTCAAAAGTGAGGATATTTTTCAAAAGTGAGGATATTTTTCAAAAGTGAGGATATTTTTCAAAAGTGAGGATATTTTTCAAAAGTGAGGATATTTTTCAAAAGTGAGGATATTTTTCAAAAGTGAGGATATTTTTCAAAAGTGAGGATATTTTTCCAAAGTGAGGATATTTTTCAAAAGTGAGGATATTTTTCAAAAGTGAAGATATTTTTCAAAAAGTGAGGATATTTTTCAAAAGTGAGGATATTTTTCAAAAGTGAGGATATTTTTCAAAAGTGAGGATATTTTTCAAAAGTGAGGATATTTTTCAAAAGTGAGGATATTTTTCAAAAAGAGAGGATATTTTTCAAAAGTGAGGATATTTTTCAAAAGTGAGGATATTTTTCAAAAGTTGAGGATATTTTTCAAAAGTGAGGATATTTTTCAAAAGTGAGGATATTTTTCAAAAGTGAGGATATTTTTCAAAAGTGAGGATATTTTTCAAAAGTATTTTTCAAAAGGATATTTTTCAAAAGTGAGGATATTTTTCAAAAGTGAGGATATTTTTCAAAAGTGAGGATATTTTTCAAAAGTGAGGATATTTTTCAAAAGTGAGGATATTTTTCAAAAGTGAGGATATTTTTCAAAAGCGAGGATATTTTTCAAAAGTGAGGATATTTTTCAAAAGTGAGGATATTTTTCAAAAGAGGATATTTTTCAAAAAAGTGATATTTTTTCAAAAGTGAGGATATTTTTCAAAAGTGAGGATATTTTTCAAAAGTGAGGATATTTTTCAAAAGTGAGGATATTTTTCAAAAGTGAGGATATTTTTCAAAAGTGAGGATATTTTTCAAAAGTGAGGATATTTTTCAAAAGTGAGGATATTTTTCAAAAGTGAGATATTTTTTCAAAAGTGAGGATATTTTTAAAGTGAGGATATTTTTCAAAAGTGAGGATATTTTTCAAAAGTGAGGATATTTTTCAAAAGTGAGGATATTTTTCAAAAGTGAGGATATTTTTCAAAAGTAAGGATATTTTTAAAAAGGTGAGGATATTTTTCAAAAGTGAGGATATTTTTCAAAAAGGATGAAAGTGATATTTTTTTCAAAAGTGAGGATATTTTTCAAAAGTGAGGATATTTTTCAAAAGTGAGGATATTTTTCAAAAGTGAGGATATTTTTCAAAAGTGAGGATATTTTTCAAAAGTGAGGATATTTTTCAAAAGTGAGGATATTTTTCAAAAGTGAGGATATTTTTCAAAAGTGAGGATATTTTTCAAAAGGATATTTTTCAAAAGATATTTTTTTCAAAAGTGAGGATATTTTTCAAAAGTGAAGGATATTTTTTTTCAAAAGTGAGGATATTTTTCAAAAAGTGAGAGATATTTTTCAAAAGTGAGGATATTTTTCAAAAGTGAGGATATTTTTCAAAAGTGAGGATTTTTTCAAAAGTGATATTTTTCAGATATTTTTCAAAATTGACGATATTTTTCAAAAGTGAGGATATTTTTCAAAAGTGAGGATATTTTTCAAAAGTGAGGATATTTTTCAAAAGTGAGGATATTTTTATTTTTCAAAAGTGAGGATATTTTTCAAAAGTGAGGATATTTTTCAAAAGTGAGGATATTTTTCAAAAGTGAGGATATTTTTCAAAGGTGAGGATATTTTTCAAAAGTGAGGATATTTTTCAAAATTTTTCAAAAAAGTGATATTTTTTCAAAAAAGTGAGGATATTTTTAGAAAATGAGGATATTTTTCAAAAGTGAGGATATTTTTCAAAGGTGAGGATATTTATCAAAAGTTTTTCAAAAGGATATTTTTCAAAAGTGAGGATATTTTTCAAAAGTGAGAGATATTTTTCAAAAGTGAGGATATTTTTCAAAAGTGAGGATATTTTTCAAAATTGAGGATATTTTTCAAAAGTGAAGATATTTTTCAAAAGTGAGGATATTTTTAGAAAGTGAGGATATTTTTCAAAAGTGAGGATATTTTTAAAAAAGTGAGGATATTTTTCAAAAGTGAGTATATTTTTCAAAAGTATTTTTCAAAAGTATATTTTTTCAAAAGTGAGGATATTTTTCAAAAGTGAGGATATTTTTCAAAAGTGAGGATATTTATCAAAGGTGAGGATATTTATCAAAGGTGAGGATATATTTAAAAAGTGAGGATCTTTTTTAAAAAGTTAGGATATTTTTCAAAAGTGAGAATATTTTACCAAGTTGAGGATATTTTTCAAAAGTGTGGATATTTTTCAAAAGTGAGGATATTTCTCAAAAGTGAGGATATTTTTCAAAAGTGAGGATATTTTTCAAAAGTGAGGATATTTTTCAAAAGTGAGGATATTTTTCAAAAGTGAAGATATTTTTCAAAAGTGAGATATTTTTCAAAAGTGAGGATATTTTTCAAAAGTGAGGATATTTTTCAAAAGTGAGGATATTTTTCAAAAGTATTTTTTCAAAATTTATTTTTTTCAAAAGTGAGGATATTTTTCAAAAGTGAGGATATTTTTCAAAAGTATTTTTCAAAAGTGAGGATATTTTAAAAAGTGAGGATATTTTTTTTCAAAATTGAGATATTTTTCAAAAGTGAGGATATTTTTCAAAAGTGAGGATATTTTTCAAAAGTGAGGAGGTATTTTAACAAAAGTGAGGATATTTTTCAAAAAAAGTGAGGATATTTTTCAAAAGTGAGGATATTTTTCAAAAGTGAGGATATTTTTCAAAAGTGAGATATTTTTCAAAAGTATGGATTTTTTCAAAAGTGAGGATATTTTTCAAAAAGTTAGGATATTTTTCAAAAGTGAGGATATTTTTCAAAAAGTGAGGATATTTTTCAAAAGTGAGGATATTTTTTCAAAAGTGAGGATATTTTTCAAAAGTGAGGATATTTTTCAAAAGTGAGGATATTTTTCAAAAGTGAGGATATTTTTCAAAAGAGGATATTTTTCAAAAGTGATATATTTTTCAAAGTGAGGATATTTTTCAAAAAAAGTTAGGATATTTTTCAAAAGTGAGGATATTTTTCAAAAGTGAGGATATTTTTCAAAAGTTTTTCAAAAGATATTTTTCAAAAGTAAGGATATTTTTTAAAGTGAGGATATTTTTCAAAAAAAGTGAGGATATTTTTCAAAAGTGAGGATATTTTTCAAAAGTGAGGATATTTTTCAAAAGTGAGGATATTTTTCAAAAGTGAGGATATTTTTCAAAAGTGAGGATATTTTTCAAAAGTGAGGATTTTTTCAAAAGTGAGGATATTTTTCAAAAGTGAAGGATATTTTTCAAAAGTTGAGGATATTTTTCAAAAGTAAGGATATTTTTCAAAAAAAGTGAGGATATTTTTCAAAAGTGAGGATATTTTTCAAAAGTGAGGAGTGAGGATATTTTTCAAAAGTGAGGATATTTTTCAAAAGTGAGGATATTTTTCAAAAAGTGAGGATATTTTTCAAAAGTGAGGATATTTTTCAAAAGTGAGGATATTTTTCAAAAGTATTTTTCAAAAGTGATATTTTTCAAAAGTGGATATTTTTCAAAAGTGAGGATATTTTTCAAAAGTGAGGATATTTTTCAAAAGTTAGATATTTTTCAAAAGTGAGGATATTTTTCAAAAAGTGAGGATATTTTTCAAAAGTTGAGGATATTTTTCAAAGTGAGGATATTTTTCAAAAGTAGGATATTTTTCAAAATTGAGGATATTTTTCAAAAGTGAGGATATTTTTCAAAAGTGAGATATTTTTCAAAAGTGAGGATATTTTTCAAAAGTTTTTCAAAAGATATTTTTCAAAAGTTTTTCAAAAGTGATATATTTTTCAAAAGTGAGGATATTTTTCAAAAAGTGAGGATATTTTTCAAAAGTGAGGATATTTTTCAAAAGTGAGGATATTTTTCAAAAGTGAAGGATATTTTTCAAAAGTGAGGATATTTTTCAAAAGTGAGGATATTTTTCAAAAGTGAGGATTTTTTCAAAGTGAGGATATTTTTCAAAAGTGAAGATATTTTTTTTCAAAAGTAAAAAAGTGAGGATATTTTTCAAAAGTGAGGATATTTTTCAAAAGTGAGGATATTTTTCAAAAGTGAGGATATTTTTCAAAAGTGAGGATATTTTTCAAAAGTGAGGATATTTTTCAAAAGTGAGGATATTTTTCAAAAGTGATATTTTTTTCAAAGTGAGGATATTTTTCAAAAGTGAAGATATTTTTCAAAAGTGAAGATTTTTCAAAAGTGAGATATTTTTCAAAAGTGAGGATATTTTTCAAAATTTTTCAAAAGTGAGGATATTTTTCAAAAGTGAGGATATTTTTCAAAAGTGAGGATATTTTTCAAAAGTGATTTTTCAAAAGATATTTTTCAAAAGTGATTTTTCAAAAGATATTTTTCAAAAGTATTTTTCAAAAGTGATATTTTTCAAAGTGAGGATATTTTTCAAAAGTGAGGATATTTTTCAAAAGTGAGGATATTTTTCAAAAGTGAGGATATTTTTCAAAAGTGAGGATATTTTTCAAAAGTGAGGATATTTTTCAAAAGTGAGGATATTTTTCAAAAGTTGAGGAAAAAAGTGAGGATATTTTTCAAAAGTGAGGATATTTTTCAAAAGTGAGGATATTTTTTTCAAAAGTGAGGATATTTTTCAAAAGTGAGGATATTTTTCAAAAAGTGAGGATATTTTTCAAAAGTGAGGATATTTTTCAAAAAGTGAGGATATTTTTCAAAGGTGAGGATATTTTTCAAAAGTGAGGATATTTTTCAAAAGTAAGGTATTTTTTAAAAGTTGGGATATTTTTCAAAAGTAAGGTATTTCAACAAAGTGAGGATATTTTTCAAAAGTGAGGATATTTTTCAAAAGTAAGGATATTTTAAAAAGTGAGGATATTTTTCAAAAGTGAGGATGTTTTCCAAAGTGAGGATATTTTTCAAAAGTGAGGATATTTTTCAAAAGTGAGGATATTTTTCAAAAGTGAGGATATTTTTCAAAAGTGAGGATATTTTTCAAAAGTGAGGATATTTTTCAAAAGTGAGGATATTTTTCAAAAGTGAGGATATTTTTCAAAAGTGAGGATATTTTTCAAAAAAAGTGAGGATATTTTTCAAAAGTGAGGATATTTTTCAAAAGTGAGGATATTTTTCAAAAGTGAGGATATTTTTCAAAAGTGAGGATATTTTTCAAAAGTGAGGATATTTTTCAAAAGTGAGGATATTTTTCAAAAGTGAGGATATTTTTCAAAAGTGAGGATATTTTTCAAAAGTGAGGATATTTTTCAAAAGTGAGGATATTTTTCAAAATTGTAGATATTTTTCAAAAGTGAGGATATTTTTCAAAAGTGAGATATTTTTACAAAGTGAGGATATTTTTCAAAATTGACGATTTTTTCAAAAGTGAGGATATTTTTCAAAAGTGAGGATATTTTTCAAAAGTGAGGATATTTTTCAAAAGTGAGGGTATTTTTCAA
>NW_026550839.1:0-4872 GCF_027596085.1 Anoplopoma fimbria | reverse complement strand
TCATTGTGTTAGTGTATCAGTGTGTTAGTGTATCAGTGTGTTAGTGTGTCAGTGTGTTAGTGTGTCAGTGTGTTAGTGTGTCAGTGTGTTAGTGTATCAGTGTGTTAGTGTGTTGGTGTATCAGTGTGTTAGTGTGTCAGTGTGTTAGTGTGTTAGTGTATCAGTGTGTTAGTGTGTCAGTGTGTTAGTGTATCAGTGTGTTAGTGTGTCAGTGTGTTAGTGTATCAGTGTGTTAGTGTGTTAGTGTGTCAGTGTGTTAGTGTGTTAGTGTATTAATTGTGTTAGTGTATCAGTGTGTTAGTGTATTAGTGTATTAGTGTATCAGTGTAGTAGTGTAGTAGTGTATTAATGTAGTAGTGTGTTAGTGTAGTAGTGTGTTAGTGTGTTAGTGTGTTAGTGTATTAGTGTGTTAGTGTAGTAGTGTAGTAGTGTTTTAGTGTGTTAGTGTGTTAGTGTAGTCAGTGTGTTAGTGTATAGTGTGTTAGTGTGTTAGTGTATCAGTGTAGTGTGTTAGTGTATTAGTCAGTGTGTATTAGTGTGTTAGTGTGTTAGTGTGTTAGTGTATCAGTGTGTTAGTGTAGTAGTGTAGTGTGTTAGTGTGTTAGTGTGTTAGTGTGTCAGTGTGTTAGTGTGTCAGTGTGTTAGTATTAGTGTCAGTGTATCAGTGTGTTAGTGTATCAGTGTAGTAGTGTATTAGTGTGTTAGTGTATTAGTGTGTTAGTGTATTAGTTAGTGTATCAGTGTGTTAGTGTCAGTGTGTGTTAGTGTGTTAGTGTATCAGTGTGTTAGTGTGTTAGTGTATTAGTGTGTTAGTGTAGTAGTGTGTTAGTGTGTTAGTGTAGTAGTGTGTTAGTGTAGTAGTGTGTTAGTGTGTTAGTGTATCAGTGTGTTAGTGTGTTAGTGTATTAGTGTGTTAGTGTGTTAGTGTGTCAGTGTGTTAGTGTATTAGTGTGTTAGTGTAGTGTGTTGGTGTGTTGTGTGTTAGTGTGTTAGTAGTGTGTTAGTGTGTTAGTGTGTTAGTGTGTAGTGTGTTAGTGTATCATTAGTAGTGTAGTGTGTTAGTGTATTAGTGTGTTAGTGTGTTAGTGTATTAGTGTTAGTGTGTTAGTGTGTTAGTAGTGTAGTAGTGTGTTAGTGTATTAGTGTGTTAGTGTATTAGTGTATTAGTGTGTTAGTGTGTTAGTGTATTAGTGTAGTTGTTAGTGTATTAGTGTGTTAGTGTATTAGTAGTGTGTTAGTGTAGTGTGTTAGTGTGTTAGTGTGTTATTAGTGTATTAGTGTGTTAGTGTATCAGTGTATTAGTGTAGTAGTGTGTTAGTGTAGTGTGTTAGTGTATTAGTGTATTAGTGTAGTTAGTGTGTTAGTGTAGTAGTGTGTTAGTGTATTGTAGTAGTGTGTTAGTGTGTTAGTGTATTAGTGTAGTAGTGTGTTAGTGTGTAGTGTGTTAGTGTATTAGTGTATTAGTGTGTTAGTGTGTTAGTGTATTAGTGTGTTAGTGTATTAGTGTGTAGTGTAGTGTATTGTGTTAGTGTGTTAGTTATCAGTGTAGTAGTGTGTTAGTGTGTTAGTGTGTTAGTGTATCAGTGTGTTAGTGTGTTAGTGTAGTAGTGTGTTAGTGTAGTAGTGTAGTTAGTGTATTAGTGTAGTAGTGTATTAGTGTAGTAGTGTGTTGTGTTAGTGTAGTGTGTTAGTGTGTTAGTGTATCAGTGTATTAGTGTGTTAGTGTATTAGTGTAGTGTGTATTAGTGTAGTAGTGTGTTAGTGTGTTAGTGTATTAGTGTGTTAGTGTAGTAGTGTGTTAGTGTGTTAGTGTAGTGTGTGTTAGTGTAGTAGTGTGTAGTGTATTAGTGTTAGTGTAGTGTAGTAGTGTATTAATGTAGTGTTAGTGTAGTAGTGTGTTAGTGTAGTAGTGTGTTAGTGTAGTAGTGTGTTAGTGTGTTAGTGTGTTAGTGTAGTAGTGTATTAGTGTAGTAGTAGTGTGTTAGTGTGTTAGTGTATTAGTGTGTTAGTGTGTTAGTGTAGTAGTGTGTTAGTGTGTTAGTGTATTAGTGTAGTTAGTGTGTTAGTGTGTTAGTGTGTTAGTGTATTAGTAGTGTGTTAGTGTGTTAGTGTAGTAGTGTGTTAATGTAATAATAATTAATAACAATAATAATAATAATCAATCCTTTATTAGTGGGGAAATTATTTCTCTGCATAGTAGTGTGTTAGTGTATGTAGTTGTGTTAGGGACAAGCGCTCTACCTCATGTGCCACAGCCGGTGTTAGTGTAGTAGTGTATTAGTGTAGTTAGTGTGTTAGTGTAGTAGTGTAGTGTGTTAGTGTAGTAGTGTAGTAGTGTGTTAGTGTGTTAGTGTAGTAGTGTGTTAGTGTATTAGTGGATTATCTTTATAATTATGCTAACTAGAACCGTACAGGGGGACCTATGGGCCGTAGGTAAGGTTCTTTAATACTTGAGGGGATTCATCTAGAACCTTAAAGGACCGGGACTGATGTGGTTCATCTGAACCCACAACCACCGTGGAACACAATCACAGGTTGGGAGGTTAACAGCAAAGCTTCAAGAACTCTTTAAGAACTCTTTCTTCCAAGAAGGGTGATGTTCTGGGGGCGGCTGTGGCGTAGTGGAGAGCAAGGTAGCTCTCCAATCAGAGGGTCGGTGGTTCGATACCCGGCTTCAGCAGTCGATGTGTCCTTGGGCAAGACACTTAACCCCAAGTTGCTCCTGAAGGCCATCGGTGTGGACTGATGATGAATGTTAGTTAGAGTCTGATGGTGGCACCTTGATGGTAGCCTGTCATCAGTGTGTGAATGGGTGAATGATATGTAACATACTACTGACTGTAAGTCGCTTTGGAGAAAAGCCTCTGCTAAATGACTCTAATGTCATGTAATGTTCTCCTGTACCCTGACTCCGGTTCCACAGACGAGCAGCTCAGGTTATATATATATATATATATATATATATATATATATATATATATATATATATATATATATATATATATATATCATTGTATATTCATATATAGTTATTATTCTAATTGAATAATAATAATATGTTGATGACCTGAAACCTGATCAAAGACACTTTTTTTTAATAATGAGATTTAATATAAAGTTAGTAATATAGATTCAGTTTTTACTGATTCCATCTTCTACTCTCCTGTTTGATTCTTTGTCTATTTCAAAATAATAATATGAATAATCATAAAGACAACACAACAGTATGTTCTATGCTCATTAAGCAGGTAAACACAGGTCTGGACCCGCTGTCGCCACCTGAGTGACGTCACGTTCCGTGAGAGGCGTGTCCGTGCCTCTTCCTGTTTGTGAGCAGGTGAGACACACCTGAGAGACACGGAGGACACACACTGTCTCAGAGCGGCTTCTTCTCTCTCCACTCACACGATGCCTCCATCCTCCTGCTCCTCCTCCCTCCTCCTCCTCCTCCTGCTCCTGCTGCCCCTCCTGCGGCCCCCGGAGCGGCGGCGGACTGCAGCGGGACGTTCCGCTCCGGACAGGACAACTTCGTGCTGGACGCGGAGGACGCGGTGAAGGAGGGAGCGGCGCTGCTCGCCACTGCGCATGTGCGCTCCGTGGAGGCCTGTCGGAGTGCGTGCTGCGCGGACCCGCGCTGCAACCTGGCGCTGCTGGAGCCGCGCGGCCCCGACGCGGACGCGGCGGCGGAGCGCGAGTGCGTCCTGTTCGACTGCGTCCATAGAAACCGCTTCGTGTGCAGGTTCGTGAACCAGGCGGGATACCGGAGCTACATCAGGATGTCCGTGTTCCAGAGGTACCTGCAGGGGCCGCAGAGGCCAGGTGAGTCCACACGGGTCAACCAGGGGTTAAACCAATATATCAATAGGAGGATCAATACAAGATGATCATTAAATATGAGAGGATCAATATATCAATCACAGGATCAATACAAGATGATCATTAAATACGAGAGGATCAATATATCAATACAAGATGATCATTAAATACGAGAGGATCAATATATCAATCACAGGATCAATACAAGATGATCATTAAATATGAGAGGATCAATATATCAATAACAGGATCAATACAAGATGATCATTAAATATGAGAGGATCAATATATCAACCACAGGATCAATACAAGATGATCATTAAATATGAGAGGATCAATATATCAATCACAGGATCAATACAAGATGATCATTAAATATGAGAGGATCAATATATCAACCACAGGATCAATACAAGATGATCTTTAAATATGAGAGGATCAATATATCAATCACAGGATCAATACAAGATGATCATTAAATATGAGAGGATCAATATATCAATCACAGGATCAATACAAGATGATCATTAAATATGAGAGGATCAATATATCAATCACAGGATCAATACAAGATGATCATTAAATATGAGAGGATCAATATATCAATAGGAGGATCAATACAAGATGATCATTAAATATGAGAGGATCAATATATCAATAACAGGATCAATACAAGATGATCTTTAAATATGAGAGGATCAATATATCAATACAAGATGATCATTAAATATGAGAGGATCAATATATCAATAACAGGATCAATACAAGATGATCTTTAAATATGAGAGGATCAATATATCAATCACAGGATCAATACAAGATGATCATTAAATATGAGAGGATCAATATATCAATAACAGGATCCATACAAGATGATCATTAAATATGAGAGGATCAATATATCAATAACAGGATCAATACAAGATGATCATTAAATATGAGAGGATCAATATATCAATAACAGGATCAATACAAGGTGATCTTTAAATATGAGAGGATCAATGTATCAATCACAGGATCAATACAAGATGATCTTTAAATATTAGAGGATCAATA
>NW_026550838.1:0-5000 GCF_027596085.1 Anoplopoma fimbria | reverse complement strand
GCTGTTTGAGGGCTCACAGCTCCACCGTGTGGTGACAGACAAGAACTACACCTCAAAGCTGTCTGAACCTCTCAATACATCCAGAAGAACTCGTGATATGAAGATCAAACCAATAAACATGAGGAGAATAAAGGACTCACCGTCTCTGCTGTTCAGACATTTCTTCAGCTCTTCGTTGATCAGAGGACTTTTGTTCTGAGACAAACAGATAATAAAGTTAAAAGTTAATCAATTATTTTATATCTCCATCACCATAAATAAATACATATGGAACCACCACATGGTTTAGGATTCTCATGTGTGAATTAAATACTAATAAAAAGTATTCCCTCATGTTATTGACTTCAAACGACATCATAGCATGTCATCATAATCTCCATATGTGATGTCATCACAACATGTCATGATATGAATCTTCTCCAACAGAAACCTGAACCTTCACCTCCAGTTTGTCCTGCTCCTCCATCGCCAGGAACACTGCTGCCCTCATCTCTGCCTGCAGGAGGAAACAGAGCCACACCAACAAAGAAACATGTATACCGATCAATTACCTTTAATGATCAGCCTCTAACCATCGCTAAATATCAGACAGCAAGTAACATTAGAATTGTAGTTTTCTCCCATAATTGTTCCACATATTACCTTCAAGGAAGCTGCTTTTTAATTACTAATGAATTAAAGGCCAGTAAAATAAAACTTCAAACACAGAGTACAGAATTCTCTGTGCTTTGTTTTAAAAGCTTTTATTGTGAAGGAACCTCACATCATTAACGTAACACTGTTTACTTTCATAATTCAGATAAAAACATCTGCTTCAATCAATATGTTTTTATTGTCCATAAATACAAATATATTGATTCAGAAGCTCAAATGGTTTATTAAGAGATTTGTTTCTCTTTATAAAATGTATGATTAATAAAAGAGAAGATGATATCATATTCTGTATTATAATTAATAATGTTTATCATATTCTGTATTATAATTAATAATGTTTATCATATTCTGTATTATAATTAATAATGTTTATCATATTCTGTATTATAATTAATAATGTTTATCATATTCTGTATTATAATTAATAATGTTTATCATATTCTGTATTATAATTAATAATGTTTATCATATTCTGTATTATAATTAATAATGTTTATCATATTCTGTATTATAATTTATAATGTTTATCATATTCTGTATTATAATTAATAATGTTTATCATATTCTGTATTATAATTAATAATGTTTATCATATTCTGTATTATAATTAATGATGTTTATCATATTCTGTATTATAATTAATAATGTTTATCATATTCTGTATTATATTAATGATGTTTATCATATTCTGTATTATATTAATGATGTTTATCATATTCTGTATTATAATTAATGATGTTTATCATATTCTGTATTATATTAATAATGTTTATCATATTCTGTATTATAATTAATAATGTTTATCATATTCTGTATTATAATTAATAATGTTTATCATATTCTGTATTATAATTAATAATGTTTATCATATTCTGTATTATAATTAATAATGTTTATCATATTCTGTATTATAATTTATAATGTTTATCATATTCTGTATTATAATTAATAATGTTTATCATATTCTGTATTATAATTAATAATGTTTATCATATTCTGTATTATAATTAATGTTTATCATATTCTGTATTATAATTAATAATGTTTATCATATTCTGTATTATATTAATTATGTTTATCATATTCTGTATTATAATTAATGATGTTTATCATATTCTGTATTATAATTAATGATGTTTATCATATTCTGTATTATAATTAATAATGTTTATCATATTCTGTATTATAATTATGTTTATCATATTCTGTATTATATTAATCATATTCTGATTATAATTAATAATGTTTATCATATTCTGTATTATAATTAATTAATGTTTATCATATTCTGTATTATAATTATGTTTATCATTATATATTAATGATGTTTATCATATTCTGTATTATAATTAATAATGTTTATCATATTCTGTATTATAATTATGTTTATCATATTCTGTATTATAATTAATAATGTTTATCATATTCTGTATTATAATTAATAATGTTTATCATATTCTGTATTATAATTAATAATGTTTATCATATTCTGTATTATAATTAATAATGTTTATCATATTCTGTATTATAATTAATAATGTTTAACATATTCTGTTTTATAATTAATGTTTATCATATTCTGTATTATATGAATGATGTTTATCATATTCTGTATTATAATTAATGATGTTTATCATATTCTGTATTATAATTAATGATGTTTATCATATTCTGTATTATAATTATGTTTATCATATTCTGTATTATAATTATGTTTATCATATTCTGTATTATAATTATGATGTTTATCATATTCTGTATTATAATTAATAATGTTTATCATATTCTGTATTATAATTATGTTTATCATATTCTGTATTATAATTATGATGTTTATCATATTCTGTATTATAATTAATGATGTTTATCATATTCTGTATTATAATTAATAATGTTTATCATATTCTGTTTTATAATTAATAATGTTTATCATATTCTGTATTATATTAATGATGTTTATCATATTCTGTATTATAATTAATAATGTTTATCATATTCTGTATTATAATTAATAATGTTTATCATATTCTGTATTATAATTAATGATGTTTATCATATTCTGTATTATAATTAATTATGTTTATCATATTCTGTATTATAATTAATAATGTTTATCATATTCTGTATTATAATTAATGATGTTTATCATATTCTGTATTATAATTAATAATGTTTATCATATTCTGTATTATAATTAATAATGTTTAACATATTCTGTTTTATAATTAATAATGTTTATCATATTCTGTATTATATGAATGATGTTTATCATATTCTGTATTATATGAATTATCATATTCTGTATTATAATTAATGATGTTTATCATATTCTGTATTATAATTAATAATGTTTATCATATTCTGTATTATAATTAATAATGTTTATCATATTCTGTATTATAATTAATGATGTTTATCATATTCTGTATTATAATTAATAATGTTTATCATATTCTGTATTATAATTAATGATGTTTATCATATTCTGTATTATAATTAATAATGTTTATCATATTCTGTATTATAATTAATGGTTTATCATATTCTGTATTATAATTAATAATGTTTATCATATTCTGTATTATAATTAATGATGTTTATCATATTCTGTATTATAATTAATGATGTTTATCATATTCTGTATTATAATTAATAATGTTTATCATATTCTGTATTATAATTAATGATGTTTATCATATTCTGTATTATAATTAATAATGTTTATCATATTCTGTATTATAATTATCATATTCTGTATTATATGTTTTATCATATTCTGTATTATAATTAATAATGTTTATCATATTCTGTATTATAATTAATGATGTTTATCATATTCTGTATTATAATTAATAATGTTTATCATATTCTGTATTATAATTAATGATGTTTATCATATTCTGTATTATAATTAATAATGTTTATCATATTCTGTATTATAATTAATCATATTCTGTTTATCATATTCTGTATTATAATTAATAATGTTTATCATATTCTGTATTATATTAATGATGTTTATCATATTCTGTATTATAATTAATGATGTTTATCATATTCTGTATTATAATTAATAATGTTTATCATATTCTGTATTATAATTAATAATGTTTATCATATTCTGTATTATATTAATGATGTTTATCATATTCTGTATTATATGAATAATGTTTATCATATTCTGTATTATAATTAATAATGTTTATCATATTCTGTATTATATTAATGATGTTTATCATATTCTGTATTATATGAATGATGTTTATCATATTCTGTATTATAATTAATAATGTTTATCATATTCTGTATTATAAATTATCATATTCTGTATTATATGTTTTTATCATATTCTGTATTATAATTAATAATGTTTATCATATTCTGTATTATAATTAATGATGTTTATCATATTCTGTATTATAATTAATAATGTTTATCATATTCTGTATTATAATTAATGATGTTTATCATATTCTGTATTATAATTAATAATGTTTATCATATTCTGTATTATAATTATGATGTTTATCATATTCTGTATTATAATTAATAATGTTTATCATATTCTGTATTATAATTAATAATGTTTATCATATTCTGTATTATAATTAATGATGTTTATCATATTCTGTATTATAATTAATAATGTTTATCATATTCTGTATTATAATTAATAATGTTTATCATATTCTGTATTATAATTAATAATGTTTATCATATTCTGTATTATAATTAATCATATTCTGTATTATATTAATGTTTATCATATTCTGTATTATAATTAATAATGTTTATCATATTCTGTATTATAATTAATGATGTTTATCATATTCTGTATTATAATTAATGATGTTTATCATATTCTGTATTATAATTAATAATGTTTATCATATTCTGTATTATAATTAATAATGTTTATCATATTCTGTATTATATTAATGATGTTTATCATATTCTGTATTATATTAATGATGTTTATCATATTCTGAATTAATAATGTTTATCATATTCTGTATTATAATTAATGATGTTTATCATATTCTGTATTATATGAATGATGTTTATCATATTCTGTATTATAATTAATAATGTTTATCATATTCTGTATTATATTAATGATGTTTATCATATTCTGTATTATATTAATGATGTTTATCATATTCTGTATTATAATTAATAATGTTTATCATATTCTGTATTATAATTAATGATGTTTATCATATTCTGTATTATAATTAATAATGTTTATCATATTCTGTATTATAATTAATGATGTTTATCATATTCTGTATTATAATTAATAATGTTTATCATATTCTGTATTATATTAATGATGTTTATCATAT
>NW_026550837.1:0-5321 GCF_027596085.1 Anoplopoma fimbria | reverse complement strand
ACAGTAGTAGTAGTAGTAGTACAGTAGTAGTGGTAGTAGTAACAGTAGTAGTAGTAGTAGTAGTAACAGTAGTAGTAGTAACAGTAGTAGTGGTAGTAGTAACAGTAGTAGTAGTAGTAGTAGTAGTAGTAACAGTAGTAGTAGTAGTAGTAACAGTAGTAGTAGTAGTAACAGTAGTAGTAGTAGTAGTAGTAGTAACAGTAGTAGTAGTAGTAGTAGTAGTAGTAGTAGTAGTAGTAACAGTAGTATTGGTAGTAGTAACAGTAGTAGTAGTAGTAGTAACAGTAGTAGTAGTAGTAGTAGTAACAGTAGTAGTAGTAGTAACAGTAGTAGTAGTAGTAGTAGTAACAGTAGTAGTAGTAGTAGTAGTAGTAGTAGTAACAGTAGTAGTAGTAGTAGTAGTAGTAGTAGTAGTAACAGTAGTAGTAGTAGTAGTAACAGTAGTAGTAGTAGTAGTAGTAACAGTAGTAGTAGTAGTAGTAGTAACAGTAGTAGTAGTAGTAGTAGTAACAGTAGTAGTAGTAGTAGTAACAGTAGTAGTAGTAGTAGTAGTAGTAGTAGTAGTAACAGTAGTAGTAGTAGTAGTAGTAGTAACAGTAGTAGTAGTAGTAGTAACAGTAGTAGTAGTAGTAGTAGTAGTAGTAGTAGTAGTAACAGTAGTAGTAGTAGTAGTAACAGTAGTAGTAGTAGTAGTAGTAGTAGTAGTAGTAGTAACAGTAGTAGTAGTAGTAGTAGTAGTAGTAACAGTAGTAGTAGTAGTAGTAGTAGTAGTAGTAACAGTAGTAGTAGTAGTAGTAGTAGTAGTAGTAGTAGTAACAGTAGTAGTAGTAGTAGTAGTAACAGTAGTAGTAACAGTAGTAGTAGTAGTAGTAGTAGTAGTAGTAGTAGTAGTAGTAGTAGTAGTAGTAGTAGTAGTAGTAGTAGTAGTAGTAGTAGTAGTAGTAGTAACAGTAGTAGTAGTAGTAGTAACAGTAGTAGTACTTGATGTTGAGCTTCAACAGTTGAAACCAGAACAAAGGGAGATCAACAGGAAACCAAAGCTGAACCTTTACTGACCCAGATCATCACACACACACACACACACACACACACACACACACACACACACACACACACACACACACACACACACACACACACACACACACACACACACACACACACACACACACACACACACACACACACACACACACACACACACGTCTCCCTGTTTCACACAGAAATCATAAATAAAATGATTTATTCTGATTAGTTGTCGTCAGTAAACAAAGAACCACCAGAAAAACAATAAACAACAAAACACATAAATATAAACAAAGACACACGGAATGTCAGCGTGTAAACATGTCAGCGTGTCAACATGTCAACATGTCAACGTGTCAACATGTCAGCATGTCAACGTGTCAACGCGTCCAACGTGTAAACATGTAAACATGTCCAACCAGCTGTCTGTGTCGTCCTCTCTTCACCAGCTCCAGCAGCAGGGACACTTCCTGTTCACCTCAGACTCTGACAGACCCAGATCTCTGAGGACCAGGTCCCGACTGTCCACACCCCGTTCAGCTGGGCAGAGGACAGTGAGACAGTGAGACAGAGAGACAGACAGTGGAGACAGAGGACAGAGGACAGAGAGACAGAGAAAGAGGACAGTGAGACAGAGAGAGAGTGAGACAGTAGACAGTGAGGATGGTGGTGAGTGAGGGTGGTGAGGATCCTCAGAGACCAGACTCTGATCCGCTCTCTGGGTTCCTGGGACTTACCGGGAAGTTGATCTCCGGGCTGGAACACAGCCAGGGCTGAAGTCCAGGTTGAAGACCTGAGGAAGTCAGATGAGACAGAGGACCAGGCGACCTGAGGGAGACGGACACCTGAACACACTGTCCCAGTGAGACAGAGCTACAGCTGAGAATAAGACAGTTACTCCTCACTAATCACTGCTTTAGACAGTTTCTGTTCGCAGTGAGACAAACACAGTCTTTTCAAAAGAAACAGTTCCTCGACAGAAACAGAGAGACAGTCAGACAGAGAAAAACACTGAGACAGTGAGACAGAGGACAGAGAGACAGTGATGACATCTGGATGAGAATCATGAATACAGAAAGAGGACAGGAACATGAGAAACAGTGGGACAATCTGAATGTGAGACAGTGATAAAGAGGACAGAGAGAAGTGAGACAGAGGACAGTGAGACAGAGAAAGAGGACAGTGAGACAGTGAGGTGACAGTAAGAACTACAGAAAGACAGTGAGACAGTAAAATCCAGAAGAACTCGTGATATGAAGATCAAACCAATAAACATGAGGAGAATAAAGGACTCACCGGACAGCTGCTCAGACATTTCTTCAGCTCTTCGTTGATCAGAGGACTTTTGTTCTGAGACAAACAGATAATAAAGTTAAAAAGTTAATCAATTATTTTATATCTCCATCACCATAAATAAATACATATGGAACCACCACATGGTTTAGATTCTCATGTGTGAATTAAATACTAATAAAAAAGTATTCCCTCATGTTATTGACTTCAAACGACATCATAGCATGTCATCATAATCTCCATATGTGATGTCATCACAACATGTCATGATATGAATCTTCTCCAACAGAAACCTGAACCTTCACCTCCAGTTTGTCCTGCTCCTCCATCGCCAGGAACACTGCTGCCCTCATCTCTGCCTGCAGGAGGAAACAGAGCCACACCAACAAAGAAAACATGTATACCGATCAATTACCTTTAATGATCAGCCTCTAACCATCGCTAAATATCAGACAGCAAGTAACATTAGAATTGTAGTTTTCTCCATAATTGTTCCACATATTACCTTCAAGGAAGCTGCTTTTTAATTACTAATGAATTAAAGGCCAGTAAAATAAAACTTCAAACACAGAGTACAGAATTCTCTGTGCTTTGTTTCATGAATACAGCTTTCTATTGTGAAGGAACCTCACATCATTAATGTAACACTATTTACACATAAAGAGAAAAAGACATATTGTCCATAAATATTATTGATTCAGAAGCAAGCAGTAATTCAAATGTTTATTAAGAGATTTGTTTCTCTTTATAAAATGTATGATTAATAAAAGAGAAGATGATATCATATTCTGTATTATAATTAATAATGTTTATCATATTCTGTATTATAATTAATAATGTTTATCATATTCTGTATTATAATTAATGATGTTTATCATATTCTGTATTATAATTAATAATGTTTATCATATATCTGTATTATAATTAATAATGTTTATCATATTTGATTATAATTAATGATGTTTATCATATTCTGTATTATAATTAATAATGTTTATCATATTCGGTATTATAATTAATGATGTTTATCATATTCTGTATTATAATTAATAATGTTTATCATTTCCTCCATCATATTTGCCTGTATTATAATTAATAATGTTTATCATATTATAATTGTATTATAATTAATAATGTTTTATCATATTCTGTATTATAATTAATAATGTTTATCATATTCTGTATTATAATTAATAATGTTTATCATATTCTGTTTATATAATTAATGTTTATCATATTCTGTATTATAACCTCAATGATGTTTATCATATTCTGTATTATAATTAATGATGTTTATCATATTCTGTATTATAATTAATATGTTTATCATATTCTGTATTATAATTAATAATGTTTATCATATTCTGTATTATAATTATGTTTATTAAGATTCTGTATTATAATTAATGATGTTTATCATTATTATAATTAATAATGTTTATCATATTCTGTATTATAATTAATGATGTTTATCATATTCTGTATTATAATTAATAATGTTTATCATATTCTGTATTATAATTAATAATGTTTATCATATTCTGTATTATAATTAATGATGTTTATCATATTCTGTATTATAATTAATGATGTTTATCATATTCTGTATTATAATTAATAATGTTTATCATATTCTGTATTATAATTATGTGTTTATCATATTCTGTATTATAATTAATAATGTTTATCATATTCTGTATTATAATTAATAATGTTTATCATATTCTGTATTATAATTAATAATGTTTATCATATTCTGTATTATAATTAATAATGTTTATCATATTCTGTATTATAATTAATAATGTTTATCATATTCTGTATTATAATTAATGATGTTTATCATATTCTGTATTATAATTAATAATGTTTATCATATTCTGTATTATAATTAATAATGTTTATCATATTCTGTATTATAATTAATGATGTTTATCATATTCTGTATTATAATTAATAATGTTTATCATATTCTGTATTATAATTAATAATGTTTATCATATTCTGTATTATAATTAATAATGTTTATCATATTCTGTATTATAATTAATGATGTTTATCATATTCTGTATTATAATTAATGATGTTTATCATATTCTGTATTATAATTAATAGTTTATCATATTCTGTATTATAATTAATAATGTTTATCATATTCTGTATTATAATTAATGATGTTTATCATATTCTGTATTATATTAATAATGTTTATCATATTCTGTATTATAATTAATAATGTTTATCATATTCTGTATTATAATTAATCATATTCTGTATTATAATTAATAATGTTTATCATATTCTGTATTATAATTAATAATGTTTATCATATTCTGTATTATATGAATGTTTATCATATTCTGTATTATAATTAATAATGTTTATCATATTCTGTATTATATTAATGATGTTTATCATATTCTGTATTATAATTAATAATGTTTATCATATTCTGTATTATAATTAATGATGTTTATCATATTCTGTATTATAATTAATGATGTTTATCATATTCTGTATTATAATTAATAATGTTTATCATATTCTGTATTATAATTAATAATGTTTATCATATTCTGTATTATATTAATGATGTTTATCATATTCTGTATTATATGAATGATGTTTATCATATTCTGTATTATAATTAATAATGTTTATCATATTCTGTATTATATTAATGATGTTTATCATATTCTGTATTATATGAATGATGTTTATCATATTCTGTATTATAATTAATAATGTTTATCATATTCTGTATTATATTAATGATGTTTATCATATTCTGTATTATATGAATGATGTTTATCATATTCTGTATTATAATTAATAATGTTTATCATATTCTGTATTATAATTAATGATGTTTATCATATTCTGTATTATAATTAATAATGTTTATCATATTCTGTATTATAATTAATGATGTTTATCATATTCTGTATTATAATTAATAATGTTTATCATATTCTGTATTATAATTATGATGTTTATCATAT
>NW_026550836.1:0-1502 GCF_027596085.1 Anoplopoma fimbria | reverse complement strand
GTGGACTGATTTCCCGTTGCCGACCCTGCCTGTCTGGACTTCCCTGCCTTGCCTGTGCCCCGGTCACCCGACCACCAGATTCCTACCTTGCTTTTGCCTCGGTTAGCCACCTTAGCCTTCTGTCCCCCGACCCACGAGTTAGCCTCCGCTTCTCTGGTTTCCTTCTGTCCCCTGCCTGTTTCCCCGAGTTCAGGAATCCTCTATGCTGATCCTCTGTTTGTCTTCCGTCTGCTTCTGAACACTACTCCGTCTCAGTCGTACTGCTTTTGGGTCCACACCACATCTGTGACAGTAGATGGACCTTTCTAGTCTTACGACCTCTCAAAGCGCTTTACAATACATGTTCATTTACTGATTCAGTATGTTAACATATCCTTCTAACGGTTTAATGAACCCAACGGTCCGTCATACTGAGTGAAACTAAACTCAACCAAACACAATAAAATGTATTTAACGCTCAGAACCACAAACTGTTTCAGGGCGTTTTTTTCCTCCTCACATTTTAACTCTCTGTGGTCTTGTTTTTCACTATGATATATAAAAGTCCTGCTCCTCTATGGAAACAGAACATCATGACTAGAAGTAAAGGACTCAAACATGTATTTAGTGCAGAATAACACAGTTATAGTGACAGAAATAAAATAAAAATAAGAAGAACGTTGAATTTCTGTGATTATTTATTTAGCAAAAAAAGGAAAACAATGGAATCCATTTATCCAACATGTCTCCAAGTATCTACAAGTGTTACCAGTGTAGAAATAAAACAGAGGCTCCACGTGCCATATTCATAACCCTGCTGGTCTCAGGAGAAACAATCATGGCTTCCTGGTCGAGCTGAGGAGCTCAGAATTGAATGTTTTTCCAGATTCTGTTTGAAGAGAACAGTTTATTCAGGGCCAGATTGTTGAATATGACATGTAGAAGAAAAACTTATAATAAAGATATTTATACCAGCAGAAAACACTTTCACTTTCACCTACTCCCCTCTCCCTCTCTCTCTGCTGGGTGTGTCACGTGTTCATCCATCCCTCTGCCCCTTACTGATGACAGTACAAGTGATGAGTGTAGTTTATTAGTTTATTAGTGAGGCAGAAGTCCAGTCGTTAGCTACTGTAGTTACCACCCTCCCCCAATGTAGCCTGTACGGGCCGTTTATTTATTTGTTTATTTATTAATTTGTTTGTCGATTTATTTATTTATATGTTTATTTACTTATATGTTTATTTGTTTATTTGTTTATTATTAATTTATAAATTTATAAATTTATAAATTTATTAATTCATTAATTTATTCATTCATTTATTTGTTTGTTTATTTGTTTGTTTATTTATTTGTTTATTTGGCTTTTGTAATAAAACCAAGAAAAATGAGGAATAACTTTTCGTAACATATCATACCAACTGTTGTATGAGGAGACGTTGCACGAGAAGAAGTGTTCTTTTAACAAGCTGTACTACTTTGTGTCAAACATATGAAATGTTGTTTTTCCCAGAAAGACTTTG
>NW_026550835.1:0-606 GCF_027596085.1 Anoplopoma fimbria | reverse complement strand
TTCATGATAAATCTTGTCAGTTTATTTTACAATAATTCTTGTATTCTGTAAAAAAAGGTTATAATCAACAATTATAAGAACAAAATGTGCTGTTTAAACATGTAAACGGTCTTCATAGAGAAACTCATACCTGTTGTTGAACTTGAAGACGAAGTCAAAGGCAGAATGTGAGTCCAGAGACTAAACAGAGCAGTTTATACCTCAGCACGCAGTGACTATACAGATATTTATACCAGCAGAAAACACTTTCACTTTCACCTGCTCCCCTCTCCTCTCTCTCTGCTGGGTGTGTCACCAGTTCATCCATCCCTCTGCCACCTACTGATAACAGTACAAGTGATGAGTGTAGTTTATTAGTTTATTAGTGAGGCAGAAGTCCAGTCGTTAGCTACTGTAGTTATTTTATTTATTTAATTCATTTATTTATTGATTTTATTATTTTATTTAAGTATTTGTTTATTCATTTTATTTATTTATTTAATAATTTTATTTAAGTATTTGTTTATTTATTTTATTTTATTTATTCTATTCATGTATTTATTGATTTTATTATTTTATTTAAGTATTTGTTTATTTATTTTATTTATTTATTTTATTCATTTATTT
>NW_026550834.1:0-2984 GCF_027596085.1 Anoplopoma fimbria | reverse complement strand
AGGTCCACTGTGTCTGGTTTTTAAAACATTACATGGTTTGGCCCCGCCTCCACTCTGTGATTTTATGAAACAAAGCAGCAGACGCACTAGATCTGCTTCAAGAGATGATTGTGTCATTCAACATAGGTCAAGCTCTTTTAGCAAATCTCCATTCTCTGTGAAGGCAGCACACTCGTGGAATGCTCTGCCATCACACATACGCACAAACAACACATACAAACATTCAAACATGGCCTTAAGGAATGGCTTGTTGCCAATCAGGCGTGCAGGCATTGATGTACTGACTGTCCTGCCTGCTTGTTTCGCCTATATGTGCATTTGTCTTGTTTTTTGTCTATTTTCCATTTTGATGTGTATGTTGTGTGTCTCAGTGTTGTATATGTGCTTGTACTGTAGGTGTGTTTGTTCTGCCTGACGCATGCTGCAGCCTGTTATGTCTGCTCTGCTCTAGTGTCTGAAGTACACTTTGCTTATATGTGCATTGGTTTTGTCTATATGCTACTGTCTGTTTATCTATGCATTTTAATTCTATTTTTTGCCTTCAAACATCTGGCTGGGGACAGCAGATGAAAACTAGCCTCTCTGGCTAACTTTTATGTTATATTCCTTTTAATTCTATTGATCCCCACGGGGGAAATTATATTCCTTTATTGATCCCCACGGGGAAATGTTGCAGCTGCTCAACTACATAGAAACAGATAATAAATACAACATGTTATACAATAAAAATAAAATAGAAAAATAAAAATAAAATAAACTTGATTGGAGTGCATTGTCCCCGCAAAAACAAATGAATAAATGAATGAAATAAATAAAATAATAAAATAAATAAATAAAATAAACAAATACTTAAATAAAAAAAAATAAAAAATGAATAAAATAAACAAATACTTAAATAAAATAATAAAAAATAAATCAATAAAATCAATAAATTGAATAAAATAAATAAATAAAATAAATAAACAAATACATAAATAAAATAATAAAATCAATAAATACATGAATAGAATAAATAAAATAAAATAAATAAACAAATACTTAAATAAAATTATTAAATAAATAAATAAAATGAATAAACAAATACTTAAATAAAATAATAAAATCAATAAATAAATGAATTAAATAAATAAAATAACTACAGTAGCTAACGACTGGACTTCTGCCTCACTAATAAACTAATAAACTACACTCATCACTTGTACTGTTATCAGTAGGTGGCAGAGGGATGGATGAACTGGTGACACACCCAGCAGAGAGAGAGGGAGAGGGGAGCAGGTGAAAGTGAAAGTGTTTTCTGCTGGTATAAATATCTGTATAGTCACTGCGTGCTGAGGTATAAACTGCTCTGTTTAGTCTCTGGACTCACATTCTGCCTTTGACTTCGTCTTCAAGTTCAACAACAGGTATGAGTTTCTCTATGAAGACCGTTTACATGTTTAAACAGCACATTTTGTTCTTATAATTGTTGATTATAACCTTTTTTTACAGAATACAAGAATTATTGTAAAATAAACTGACAAGATTTATCATGAAGTCATTTTGCATCAGTCACAAGTTAAAGTTCTAATTGGGTTTGATTTAGTTTCAGTTAAATCCTGTTCTTTGGTTAAACTCAGTAGTTCATCTAGTTGTTATGATTATGTCCTCTCAACCTCCAAAATCCGGCGTCGGGATTGAAAAGTATGTTTTCTTCACATTGCTAAAAAATAAAGCCTTTATCACAGCCAGACACAGTATAAATACTCAGTATAAATACTCAGAACACAGTATAAATACTCAGTATAAATACTCAGTATAAATACTCAGAACACAGTATAAATACTCAGTATAAATACTCAGAACACAGTATAAATACTCAGAACACAGTATAAATACTCAGTATAAATACTCAGAACACAGTATAAATACTCAGTATAAATACTCAGAACACAGTATAAATACTCAGTATAAATACTCAGAACACAGTATAAATCATCATGCTGACCAGCCCCCCAGTATAAATACTCAGAACATGTGGATATACTGTACATTTTTTTATTTGTATTCTTATTTTTATTTTATTCTATTTTTATTTTTTATTTTATTGTATAATATGTGTATTTATTATCTGTTTCTGTGTAGTTGAGCTGCAGCAACACTTGAATTTCCCATGGGGATCAATAGAGGAATATAATAGTAAATACACAGAACACAGTATAAATACTCAGAACACAGTATAAATACTCAGTATAAATACTCAGAACACAGTATAAATACTCAGAACACAGTATAAATACTCAGAACACAGTATAAATACTCAGAACACAGTATAAATACTCAGAACACAGTATAAATACTCAGTATAAATACTCAGAACACAGTATAAATACTCAGAACACAGTATAAATACTCAGAACACAGTATAAATACTCAGAAAACAGTATAAATACTCAGAACACAGTATAAATACTCAGAACACAGTATAAATACTCAGAACACAGTATAAATACTCAGTGCATGTCACAGGTGTACTTTAGGACTTTAATACAGTTGGACAGTTGGAATGAGCTTTATTCAGGATTGAACAAACAGAAAGAAACAGGAAACGAGCTGAGTCACGCAGAGAAGTCCAACCGGGAAAACAGCCAACAGCCACAGGAACAGACAGAGAGACCAGGAGGAGCAGAGGCTAGACTAGTGGTCATCATGAGTATTACTGCACTGATGATTACTGTGTCATTATTAATATTACTGCACTGATGATTACTGTGTCATTATTAATATTACTGCAGTGATGATTACTGTGTGTCATTATTAATATTACTACAGTGATGATTACATGATGATTACTGTGTCATTATTAATATTACTACAGTGATGATTACTGTGTGTCATTATTAATATTACTGCAGTGATGATTACTGTGTGTCATTATTAATATTACTACAGTGATGATTACTGTGTGTCATTATTAATATTACTACAGTGATGATTACTGTGTCATT
>NW_026550833.1:0-775 GCF_027596085.1 Anoplopoma fimbria | reverse complement strand
TGTTAAATGTTATATTCTCTTTATTTAATGTTTCATTCTCTTTATTTAATGTTTTATTATCTTCATTTAATGTTTTATTCTCTTTGTTTAATGTTTTAATATCTTTATTTAATGTTTTATTCTATTTATTTAATGTTTCATTCTCTTTATTTAATGTTTTAATATCTTTATTTAATGTTTTATTATCTTTATTTAATGTTTCGCGTTTGTCACAGTCGCGGTGCAGTGACGTCACGTCATGATGTTTTCACGGATGTTTATCTGGACGGCTCATCCTCCTGTATACCGGTGTGCCGGATTACCGGTGTTTTTCACGGTACCGGTACCGGTGGATCGAGCCGGCTCAACCTCCTATAGCTAGCATAGCTAGAGGAGGTTGAGCCGTCTGGGAGCTAGAGTCCGATAAAAGAGAGTTCTGTTGAGAGACAATTACATTTTCTACTTCAATACCATAAACCAGAACAAGGTCGAGGGTATGGTTAAAAGAGTGAGTCGGTTTATGTACACACTGACAGAAGCCAATAGAATCTAGTAATGAACCAAACGCAGTACTAAGGCTATCATTATACACATCCACATGAATATTAAAATCCCCTACAATAATAACTTTATCTGTCTTAAGGACTAAACTAGATAAAAACTCTGAGAATTCAGATAGGAATTCAGAATACGCACCTGGTGCACGATACACTATAACAAATAAAATTGACTTTAATGCTTTCCTCGCTCGGGTTTGAAAGACTAAGAACAAGGCTTTCAAATGAGTTGTAATTTA
>NW_026550832.1:0-626 GCF_027596085.1 Anoplopoma fimbria | reverse complement strand
AACACAGTAATCATCACTGTACTAATATTAATAATGAAACACAGTAATCATCACTGTAGTAATATTAATAATGACACAGTAATCATCACTGTACTAATATTAATAATGACACACAGTAATCATCACTGTACTAATATTAATAATGACACACAGTAATCATCACTGTAGTAATATTAATAATGACACACAGTAATCATCACTGTACTAATATTAATAATGACACACAGTAATCATCACTGTACTAATATTAATAATGACACACAGTAATCATCACTGTAGTAATATTAATAATGACAACACAGTAATCATCACTGTACTAATATTAATAATGACACACAGTAATCATCACTGTACTAATATTAATAATGACACACAGTAATCATCACTGTACTAATATTAATAATGACACACAGTAATCATCACTGTACTAATATTAATAATGACACACAGTAATCATCACTGTAGTAATATTAATAATGACACAGTAATCATCACTGTACTAATATTAATAATGAAACACAGTAATCATCACTGTACTAATATTAATAATGACACACAGTAATCATCACTGTACTAATATTAATAATGACACAGTAATCATCACTGTACTAATATTAATAATGACA
>NW_026550831.1:0-738 GCF_027596085.1 Anoplopoma fimbria | reverse complement strand
AACCCAGAGTAGACCGCTAGGTTCCCTGGCAGGAGGCTGAGTGGGATGGAAGGGGCCGGGTCCAGCCGGGGCCCCATCCAATCTTGACTGCTGCATTTGAGTGGTTAGGGTATGGACAGAAGCAGAGAGACGACAGGTCTTGGATAACCTGTTGTAGGCCATCTTGGTGGGATCCCAGCACGGCTCCCTGGTCACGCACTGCAGCTTGCAGTTGCTTCATGTCCGCTGGGTCCATGCTGGCCAGATTGTTCCGTCAAGCAACCTTGGAAGGACTCAAAAGCGGACACAGAAAAAGTCTCTTAGGAGAGCTTTAATGGCAAAAAATAAAAATTAAACAAGGATCAGGCAGAGGCACAGGCAAGGGCTAAGGCAGAGGCTAAGGCACAGAGCAGTCCGAGGTCAGAATCTAAAGGGTCAGGCAGGGAGGCAGAAGTACAGGCAAGGGCTTGGCAAAAATCAGCTTTGTCTAGGGGAGAAAGCAAAGTCACTGACAGGTAAACAAGGCTTGGAAAAATGGTAGGTTTGGAAACAATGCTGGAGAGCTTGGCGTGAACACAAGACAATCTGGCACAGGCTTGAGGGGGACTGAGGCTTAAATGAGGATCCTGATTGGCTTGATTATTTGCAGGTGCTGACACATGCAGGTCAGCTCTGGGAGGACACACCCCCACAACCTGCAAAGCCACCAGAGGGCAGGAGTACTGAGGTCAGGCTGTGGCAGTCACGTAATAAGATCAC
>NW_026550830.1:0-8678 GCF_027596085.1 Anoplopoma fimbria | reverse complement strand
ATATATATATATATATATATATATAAAAATATATAATAGCGAAAGTCAAAAAATATATAAAAATAAAAAAAATATATAAAAATATATAATAGCGAAAGTCAAAAAAAAATACGGTTATTATTATTATTATATATATATATATTTATATATATATTTATATATATATAAAAATATATAATAGCGAAAGTCAAAAAATATATAAAAATAAAAAATATATATAAAAATATATAATAGCGAAAGTAAAAAAAAATACGGTTATTTTTATTATTATTATTATTATTATTATTAATATATATATATATATATATATATATATATAAAAATATATAATAGCGAAAGTCAAAAAATATATAAAAATAAAAAATATATATAAAAATATATAATAGCGAAAGTCAAAAAAATACGGTTATTATTATTATTATTATTATTATTATATTATATATATATTTATATATATATAAAAATATATAATAGCGAAAGTCAAAAAATATATAAAAATAAAAAAATATATAAAAATATATAATAGCGAAAGTAAAAAAAATACGGTTATTATTATTATTATTATTATTATTATTATTTATATATATATTTATATATATATATATAAAAATATATAATAGCGAAAGTCAAAAAATATATAAAAATAAAAAATATATATAAAAATATATAATAGCGAAAGTCAAAAAAAATACGGTTATTATTATTATTATTATATATATATATTATATATATATATATATATATATATATATATATATATATATATATAAAAATATATAATAGCGAAAGTCAAAAAATATATAAAAATAAAAAAAATATATAAAAATATATAATAGCGAAAGTCAAAAAAAATACGGTTATTATTATTATTATTATTATTATTATTATTATTATTATTATATATTCAACAGTCTTGTTATAAAGTTAAAGATGATATCAATAAAGCTGGTTATGATCACATGAATCCATTTGTTCATAACATCTCATGGTAGGAATTGAATGATTTGTTGTATTATAAACGTTCAGAGCTAAAACAAAGCCAGGCTGTGAACAAAGGTTGTTTTTTTAACACACAAGTGTAAATATGTGTAAATATGATTTGAGAGATTTTTGTTAGTTAACTGCACAAAAACATAAAAAAGGGAATAAAAAAGCAGTATTTAATGCTTATGAGGCTATTTTGTGGGTTACAAATAATGAAATAATAGAAATATAGAAAATAATAGAAAAATATGTATTTCTAATATATCATATAATAATAACATTATATATATATACTTTAATTGATAAGATTGTGGTATAGGCATATATAAACACTTCAGCCTTTTCAGTCATAATGTATATTACATTGTATATAGATGGCTGGATTAAATACTATTACTAGTCACAAATAGAAAACAGGACTATAAACAAAGAGACAGTTTTGTTTGGAAACTGTGTCCAACAAGATGTCACGTTATTATTAGAAGGGTGGGGGGGATTTCGGTCTTTTATTTTTGAAGGTTTGATCCCTAAACGTCCGGTGTGAACAGTGCTACCTGTGTCTGACGTCACAGGACTCATACCACAACATGACTGACAGGTGTGATCTCAGGTCAGCTGATATATATGTGCACATACAGCTGCAATCAACAAATATTATTTTAATTATTTATCAATTAAAGTTGTTTCAAAGAGCAAGATTCTGCTTCAGATGACTCCTGTATGAGTGGAGTGATGCATAAACTCAACACAGACGATGCGTGATGTAGTATTTGTGTGTAACAGTATGTTTTGTTAAGATGTCATGTCACAATTATTCAATATTGTTGTTTTTAAAGCTGCCTAAAGTGGAGTTGAAGCATAATGAAGCCTTTAGGAACTCTATGATGATTCTTCATCTGTTTCAGCTGATGCAGATATAAACCCATTACATTACATTACATTACAGTCATTTAGCAGACGCTTTATCCAAAGCGACTTACAGGAAGTGTGTTCAACATAGGTATTCAAGAGAACTACTAGTCACCAGAAGTCATCAGTGCATCTCCTTTCTTAAACAAGCATCTCAAAGCATAAACCAGAGCAAAAGTATAGTGCAAATTCAATAAGTGCTACCCCACCATGAAAGGTATTCAAGGTGAGCTGCAAACATGGGAAAGACAAGGGCTTCCACAAAGCTGAGAGAGGAGATTATTTCATCACACCTGAAGGGTATAACAGATTTCCAAAAATGTAATATTCCAAGAGACACCATTGAGCATTATAAGGAAGTTTAATACTTATGGAACAGCTGCATACCTGCCTGGCCGTGGAAGAAAGCCCAACATTTCATCAAGGGCCCTGAGAAACTTAGAACATCTAAGAGAAACCCCCGTGTGACTGCAAGACACCTACAGGATGACCTGATGAAGGCTGGTACTAGTGCTTCAGTGGCAACTGTAAGACGTGCACTGAATAAACAAGGACTTCATGGCCGGACTCCAAGACGCACTCCACTCTTCACCACAAGGAACATCAAAGGTCCACTAGAATATGCCAGGAGGAATGTGGATAAGACGACACAGTTCTATGGACTGATGAAACCAAACTGGAACTGTTTGGACATATGGACCAGCGGTAAGGCTTCTGACCAGAAGAATACCATCCCCACGGTCAAGCATGGAGGCGGGTCATTGATGATGACTGTTTTTCTGCGGCAGGAACTGACAGTCTTGATGGTGTACCTGGCATCATGGACTCCCAGAAATACCAGGGCATTTTAAAGAGGAAGGTGATGCCTTCTGTTGGCAAAGTAAACCTTGGTGATCATTGGACTCTCCAGCAAGACAATGATCCCAAGCACACCTCCAAGTCAACCTAAGCTAGGCTGAGAAACATATCCTGGAACGTCCTGGAGTGGCCTTCTCAGTCACCAGATTTAAATCTGATTGAAAGTCTTTGGTGGGATTTAAAGAAGGCAGTTGCAGCACAGAAGCCATCAAACATCACTGAGCTAGAGGCTTTAGCACGTGAAGAATGGGCAAAGATTCCCATGGAGAGGTGTAAGAAGCTTGTCAGCACTTACCCAAAACGTTTGTTAGAAGTTATAAAAGCTAAAGGATTCACCACAAAGCACTGGAGCTGGGGGTTGAATAACACTGCACATGCACATGTGTTAAAAGAGTTACACTTCAAAGTTAAGTCAACTTCTGTTGTCAAAATAACTCAAATATGTATCAATGAATATTTTTTGTTGTTTAATGAGGTTTTTTGTCATTTATTGTCATTATCTTTCATCCACATCACTATAATGTCTTTTGAGGTGAGGGGTTGAATACTTCTGATTGCAACTGTATATACATATACATATATATATATATATATGTATATGTATATATATATATATATATATATATATATATATACATATATATATATATATATATTCCATGTGTTATAATCTGATCTTATTAAAGAGAACATGACCCTCAGATGCTCCTGATGTTGATTTCATTCTATTCTTAGTTTCATAAAAAAAATTCAGGCTTGTTGCTCTCGTTACAATTTTTTTTTTTTAAATAAACCAAATGAACACCAAACTGAATCGACATTATTCATATTTCTTGTTAATATTAATACATCAGTTTGAGACAGATTGTTAGGTTTATTCTTTTTTAGATGAAAAGCTTCATGATTAACACTTTACAGTCCTGTGAGGAACACACACACACACACACACACACACACACACACACACACACACACACACACACACACACACACACACACACACACAGACACACACACACACGTCAATGAGACGTGATCTTCGGCCCTCTGAGGACTCTGGTGAGACGAGACGAGAACCCATCAGGAAGCTTTCATTGTGTTTCCACTCAGATGAGGGTTAGTCACCAAAAAAGCACTTCTGAGAAACGGACTGACCCCAGAGCTGTTAGAGCTGCTTTAATGTGCCTCTGTCCCTGAACCTCCCACCGGCTCCCTGATGTTTCCACATTAAGTGCATCTGTTAGAGTGAAACACAACAATCTGATGGAGGAAAGGTTTTAGAACAGGAAAACAGGAAAGAAAGATGTTTAAACACTGATCTGTGTTCCTCTTTGTGGCTTCCCCCTCCGTTTTATTCCCGATAGTGACGGAAACACGCGTGAAACCTGGACATCTAATGATCCGCTGAGCTGGAGCTCACAGAGTGAAGCTCTGGGTTTCTGAATGAAGCCGCCCTGCAGCTGTGAGCAGAAGATAAGACCGTCGGTGTGGATTCCTCGTGTGCCTGCAGCTCTTTAGTCCCAATCACGGGAGGGTTTTGTGCTAAAAACCTGACAACAGAATCTCAGCGTTTTTGCAGGATGTGTTTTGGAGGCGTATCTGCAGAATGACATCATGAAGACGGTGAGATCGGTGTTCCCTCTGACCTCTGACCTGTGAGAAGGTCACTTACCTCAGTCGGCTTGAGAGGACGTGATGGAGACAGACAGACGGGATCTGAAGACTTCAGATAAGAAACCTTAAATATGAATCAGACATACTTTACTGAGCATTCTACATTTATAAATCTATAAAAACATAATTCTATGGAACCATGAGATGAGATAGAGAACCTTTACTGTGCAACAACAGGAGGAGACTCATTCCCAGCATGCAACCAGAAGGAAGCTCTTCAGACTGATGGACGCATGGAAATGAATCAAATCTTATTTTTTATGGTCAGCACTCGTTTATTCTCCATCATCCTCAGTATCTCTCTGTCAATCTTCTCTCTCTCTCTTTATTTATTCTGTTTTCTTTATCTTTTATTATAAAATAACAAACAAATTAAAACGGTTGAATGGCACATCGTTTAAAAGACTTTCCACACAAATATTTACAAGAAAGAAATAATACCTGTCCAAAAAGAGTTATTACCCCCAAAAGACCAACACCACCTCCAAAATAAGCTCAAAGCCCTCCTGCCAAAAATAAAATCAATGAAAGAATAACCCCGCAACAACAAACAAAGAAAATAAAACAACCAAAAAACGATTAAAATGAAGAAATGATACGGTGAGCTGAAGAAGAAAAGAAGAACCCCTGTCTCCCACAGGTAAACGTCTGTGTTGTTCCCGTCACTCAGTGGGTGGTGTTGGTGATGAAGAGGTCTGTCTGGTGCCGGGTGGGGTTCAGGTCGGATCCCACTAAAACATTTCTTTATGGATCTGAGAGGAAACAGCACAGACACCAGTCTAAACCAAACCAAGGGGTGTCCACATACTTTTGTCCACGTTGTGTATCCTCCTCTTCCTCTCCTCATCCCTCCATCCTCCTTTCCTCTCCCTCATCCTCTCCTCATCCTCCTCTTCCTCTCTCCTCATCCTCTCTATCCTCCTCTTCCCTCTCCTCATCCTCTCCCTCATCCTCCCTTCCTCTCCCTCATCCCTCTCATCCCTCCTTCCTCTCCTCATCCTCTCATCCTCCTCTTCCTCTCCTCACTTCCCTCCTCATCCCTCCTCTTCCCTCCTCCTCATCCCTCCCCATCCCTCCCTCTTCCTCTCCTCATCCCTCCTTATCCCTCCTTCTTCCTCTCCATCCCTCTATCCTCCTCTTCCTCTCCTCATCCCTCTCATCCTCCTCTTCCTCTCCTCATCCTCTCCCTCATCCTCCTCTTCCTCCCCTCATCCCTCTCATCCCTCTTCATCCTCCATCCTTCCTCTCCTCATCCCTCTCATCCTCCTCTTCCTCTCCTCATCCTCTCCTCATCCTCCTCTTCCTCCCCTCATCCCTCTCATCCTCCTCTTCCTCTCTCAATATATTTTTCCCTCATTTCTCCTCTCATCCTCCTCCTTCCTCTCTGAATATATTTTGCTTCCCTTTTCTCCAGCCTGTAGAGCTCCCCTTTTTTCTCTCTCTCTCACACACACACACACACACACACACACACACACACACACACACACACACACACACACACACACACACACACACACACACACACACACACACACACACACACACACAGTAGAGAGAGAGTCTATGTTACCAGTGTCAAAGGAACCTCCTTGTCTTTATGAGCATCAGTCTCCTCTCACCTCTCTCTCTCTCTCTCTCTCTCTCTCTCTCTCTCTCTCTCTCTCTCTCTCTCTCTTTATCTCTCTCTCTGTCTCTCTCTCTGTCTCTCTCTCTGTCTCTCTTTATCTCTCTCTCTGTCTCTCTCTCTCTCTCTTTATCTCTCTCTCTGTCTCTCTCTCTGTCTCTCTCTCTCTCTCTCTCTCTCTCTCTCTCTCTGTCTCTCTCTGTCTCTCTGTCTCTCTCTCTCTCTCTCTCTCTGTCTCTCTGTCTCTCTCTCTCTCTCTCTCTCTCTCTGTCTCTGTCTCTCTGTCTCTTCTCTCTTTATCTCTCTCTCTTTTCTCTCTCTTTCTCTCTCTCTCTCTCTGTCTCTCTCTTTCTCTCTCTTTCTCTGTCTCTCTCTCTCTCTCTCTCTCTCTTTTTTCTCTCTCTCTCTGTCTCTCTCTCTCTCTCTCTGTCTCTCTCTCTCTTTATATCTCTCTCTCAGTCAGTCAGTCAGTCAGTGAGAGAGAGAGAGAGAGAGAGAGCAGCACTCAGTCAGGTGAGCTGGTGTCTGTTAACCTGTCCTCCTCCTCTTCCTCCTCCTCTTCCTCCTCCTCCTCCTCCTCCTCTGTGCGGTGTTGGAGTAACCCACCTCTCAGTCCGTCTCTGCGTCTTTACGCGCGGAGCCTCCTGTTGGAGCAGAGCGCCTCTGGATACCTCCTCCATCCTCTCCTCCATCCTCTCCTCCTCTCTCCCTCCTCTCCTCCTCCTCCATCCCTCCACCCCCCACCCTCCAGGTGATGGAGGACGAGTTCCTCTCCAGCCTCCCCGGTCGGGGACTCTGAGGCTGTGAACTCGACGGAGGATCCCGGCTGGTGGTCGTCCTCTGACGGGGTGGTGCGCTGCGTCATGACCTCGGTGTACATCCTGATCATCACCGTGGGTCTGCTGGGGAACATCACTCTGGTGAAGATCTTCATCACCAACAGCGCCATGAGGAGCGTCCCCAACATCTTCATCTCCAGCCTGGCCGCCGGGGACCTCCTGCTGCTGCTCACCTGCGTGCCGGTGGACGCGTTCCGGTACTTCTCTGAGGAGTGGGTGTTCGGGCAGGCGGCCTGCAGCTCATCCCCGTCATCCAGCTCACCTCTGTCGGCGTGTCGGTGTTCGCTCTGACGGCCCCTCAGCGCGGACAGGTAGGACCAGGTGTTCTCACCTCCACCTCCACCTCCACCTCCACCTCCACATCTTCTGTATTTTACTTTAGCCCTACCTGTCACAGTTCTTCCTCCATACTCTGTCTCACTCTCTCACTCACCTAGCTTCATGCAGGTCACCTGTTCTCACCTCCACCTCATTAATGTTCCTTTCATATTGTGTTCATTCATTCATTCATTCATTCATCATCAGCTCTTCTTCTTCTCATCATAATGATATAATTGAGTGTAAAGTCCTCAACAAGTGACCTGATCCATAGTTTTTACCACATTCTAATACTCTAAACCATAGAGTGGTATTATTATTATTATCATTATTTCAGTTATTGTTGTTTTTTCTACTGTTTTTTTTATTGCTTATTTATAATACTTTATTTTTATTTTTCATTTTTTATTTTTTAGCTTGTCTTTACATTACAGTACATTACAGTACATTACATTACAGTCATTTAGCAGACGCTTTTATCCAAAGCGACTTACAGGAAGTGTATTCAACATAGGTATTCAAGAGAACTACTAGTCACCAGAAGTCATCAGTGCATCTCCTTTCTTACACAAGCATCTTAAAGCATAAACCAGAGCAAAAGTATAGTGCAGAGGCAAAGAATTACTACGAAAACAATAATTGCAACAGACTAATACGAATACAATAAGTGCTACAAACTACTACGAATAGGATAAGTGCAGTAAACTGATACAAATACAATAAGTGCAGCGAACTGCTACGAATACAGTAAGTGCAACGACTCATATTGTGTTCAATCATTCATTCATCATCAGCTCTGCTTCTTCTCATCATGATGTTGAGAGTAAAGTCCTCAACAAGTGACCTGATTCATAGTTTTACACCACATTCTAATACTCTAAATCATAGAGTATTATTATTATTATTATTATTATCATTATTTCAGTTATTGTTGTTTTTTCTACTGTTTTTTATTGCTTATTTATAATACTTATTTTGTATCTTGTCTTCTTCTACTATGTCTCTTGTGTGCACTTTACTCTCTGCTGTTGTAACCTGCAAATGTCCCCGCTGTGGGACTAATAAAGGATTATCTTATCTTATCTTATCTTATCTTATCTTATCTTATCTTATCTTATCATATCTTATCTTATCTTATCTTATCATACTGTTGAGTGTAAAGTCCTCAACAAGTGAGGATAAATGATGTGTCCGCAGTTTGACTGGCATTAATGCTCACCACTGTTTCAGTATCTGGTCTGGGAACAGATGCTTGAGATAATTTTATGGAAACACTGCAACTGAAATTATCACACGTCTGTTATTTTGTTTCTATGTTGGAATTGAAAACTTCCTTTTGTCTGTCTTCCGAGTCTGCAGGGGCAGTGAAATATTTTAATATGCAAGTTGTATGTATTGTTCAAGCTCTGTGTTTATATTCTCACCTGACTACAGCTACACTAAAATGAAATCAACCAGATGGTTTGATC
>NW_026550829.1:5000-7500 GCF_027596085.1 Anoplopoma fimbria | reverse complement strand
ATGTATATTACATTGTATATTACATTGTATATAGATGGCTGGATTAAATACTACTACTAGTCACAAATAGAAAACTATAAACTATAAGATTATAAACAAAGAGACACTTTGTTTGGAAACTGTGTCCAACAAGATGCACGTTATTATTTAGAAGGGTGGGGGGGATTTCGGTCTTTTATTTTGAAGGTTTGATCCCTAAACGTCCGGTGTGAATAGTGCTACCTGTGTCTTACGTCACAGGACTCATACCACAACATGACTGACAGGTGTGATCTCAGGTCAGCTGATATGTATATGTGCACATACAGCTGCAGAAATATTCAACCCCCCAAAAGATTTTAAGGATTTATCAATTAAAGTGTTTTCAAAGAGCAAGATTCTGCTTCAGATGACTCCTGTGTGAGCTGAGTGATGCATAAACTCAACACAGACGATGCGTGATGATGTATTTGTGTGTAACAGTATGTTTTGTTAAGATGTCATGTCACAATTATTCAATATTGTTGTTTTTAAAGCTGTCTGACAGTTTTTATGGCCTAAAGTGGAGTTGAAGCATAATGAAGCCTTTAGGAACTCTATGATGATCCTTCATCTGCTTCAGCTGGGATGCAGATATAAACCCATTACATTACATTACATTACAGTCATTTAGCAGACGCTTTTATCCAAAGCGACTTACAGGAAGTGTGTTCAACATAGGTATTCAAGAGAACTACTAGTCACCAGAAGTCATCAGTGCATCTCCTTTCTTAAACAAGCATCTCAAAGCATAAACCAGAGCAAAAGTATAGTGCAGAGGCAGATTACTACGAAAACAATAATTGCAACAAACTAATACGAATATAGTAAGTGCTACAAACCACTACGAATAGGATAAGTGCAGTAAACAAATACAAATTCAATAAGTGCTACCCCACCCATGAAGGGATTCAAGGTGAGCTGCAAACATGAAGACAAAGGAGCTTCCACAAAAGCTGAGAGAGGAGATTATTTCATCACACCTGAAGGGTATAAGAAGATTTCCAAAAATGTAATATTCCAAGAGACACCATTGGAGCATTATAAGGAAGTTTAATACTTATGGAACAGCTGCATACCTGCCTGGCCGTGGAAGAAAGCCCAACATTTCATCAAGGGCCCTTAGAAACTTAGAACATCTAAGAGAAACCCCCGTGTGACTGCAAGACACCTACAGGATGACCTGATGAAGGCTGGTACGAGTGCTTCAGTGGCAACTGTAAGACGTGCACTGAATAAACAAGGACTTCATGGCCGGACTCCAAGACGCACTCCACTCTTCACCACAAGGAACATCAAAAGTCCACTAGAATATGCCAGGAGGAATGTGGATAAGACAACAGAGTTCTATGGACTGATGAAACCAGACTGGAACTGTTTGGACATATGGACCAGCGGTAAGGCTTCTGACCAGAAGAATACCATCCCCACGGTCAAGCATGGAGGCGGGTCATTGATGATGACTGTTTTTCTGCGGCAGGAACTGACAGTCTTGATGGTGTACCTGGCATCATGGACTCCCAGAAACACCAGACCATTTTAAAGAGGAAGGTGATGCCTTCTGTTGGCAAAGTAAACCTTGGTGATCATTGGACTCTCCAGCAAGACAATGATCCCAAGCACACCTCCAAGTCAACCTAAGCTAGGCTGAGAAACATATCCTGGAACGTCCTGGAGTGGCCTTCTCAGTCACCACATTTAAATCTGACTGAAAGTCTTTGGTGGGATTTAAAGAAGGCAGTTGCAGCACAGAAGCCATCAAACATCACTGAGCTAGAGGCTTTAGCAGCTGAAGAACGGGCAAAGATTCTAATAGAGAGGGTAAGAAGCTTGTCAGCACTTACCCAAAACGTTTGTTAGAAGTTATAAAAGCTAAAGGATTCACCACAAAGCACTGAAGCTGGGGTTGAATAATACTGCACATGCACATGTGTTAAAAGAGTTACATTTTTCATTTGAACTTCAACGTTAAGTCAACTTCTGTTGTCAAAATAACTCAAATATGTATCAATGAATATTTTTTGTTGTTTAATGAGGTTTTTTGTCATTGGTTGTCATTATCTTTCATCCACATCACTATAATGTCTTTTGAGGTGAGGGGGTTGAATACTTCTGATTGCAACTGTATATACATATACATATATATATATATATATATATGTATATATATATATATATATATATATATATATATATATTCCATGTGTTAAATCAGATCTTATTAAAGAGAACATGACCCTCAGATGCTCCTGATGTTGATTTCATTCTATTCTTAGTTTCATAAAAAAAAATTCAGGCTTGTTGCTCTCGGTTACAATTTTTTTTTTTTAAATAAACCAAAATGAACACCAAACTGAATCGCATTATTCATATTTCTTGTTAATATTAATACATCAGTTTGAGACAGATTGTTAGGTTTATTCTTTTTTTAGATGAAAAGCTTCATGATTAACACTTTACAGTCCTGAGGAAACACACACAC
>NW_026550828.1:0-4046 GCF_027596085.1 Anoplopoma fimbria | reverse complement strand
AGTGACAGTTCATCATGTCTTGAGTGGTTGAACTAAAACTTTTCCATGTTGTTTCTGTTGTTTGCAAACTTTTAACCTTTTTTTCATGTTTACATGTGTATGTACCCAGTCCTGACAAATGGATCCACGTTGAACACAATATCACCTGACACTGATTCATTTTGATCTCCCTCCTTGTTTTTAACACAACTGCGTAAAGAAACATCACTCTCTGAGTCTTGATTTTAATGTAATGAAAGACAGTATTGTACACACCAGAAATACATCTGCCATGCGTTCTGCATTTCATTTTATGGCCTGTTTGCTTTTTAATGTGCACTACAGTAGCTTATCTCAGAAACTGTTGTTTAGCTTTTGTGTTAAAAGAGGAATGAATGTCTTCTGCACTCATTTTTAATCAGATCATTCTGCAGGTACCAACTGAGATCATCATCAACGCCTGTACTGGCTGTACAGCTCAGAGAAACCATCTCTCCCACAGCAGCAGACTTTGATACAGGAGACTGAGTCACAGATGGATTCCCTGTCGATCCTACAATAAAAAAATACATTTCCACCGTATGTTAAATATGTTAAACCATCTCTCCCACAGCAGCAGACTAATATAAAAAGAACAGTTCAAATGTAAAAACATAACTCTGTACTCTGTATATGTAAAAGTTGGTTAGTGCAGAGTAAAATAAATGAAATCAGTGTCTCACCCTGAATGGAGACTGCCAGTATCAGCAGGCAAACCAGTAACATCTTCATTATGGATATGTTTTTGCGGGTGTGATAGAAAAATATAATGTTACTAGGCTCAAGACTTTGCGCCTTAAAAACAGCTGATGTGCAGGGAAGCACAACAGATATTCAAATTATGTCTGCGGGTGAACACACGTGTGCCTGAGAGTCGTCTGTGTGTTTCTGCAACATAAAGATGAATACCGCCCTCTTTTGTCAAAATAGGAGAATGTAAACTAACAATGATGGATCATGAGTTCATGGGCCCCTGAACACAGACACTTGTAAAAGGCCCCCATTCCTTATTTTTAGGAGCAAGATCTTCAGACTTTGTAGTGTTTTTGTATGACTTTGTGGGTTTTCTTGTCTCTGTGTTTCTGTGACGTCGTTTCGTGTCTCACTGTGGTTGTTATGCATCTCTTTGCAGTCGTTTTTCTTTTCGTAGCATTTTGCATCTCTGTCTGTCGTTTAACACATGTGTATTTCTTAAGTTCTCTTTGTACTTTTTTTGAGTCTTTCTTTTGTTTCTCCTTTTACATCTCATTGTAGCTGTTTGATTGACTTTCCAACAAGAAATGTAAAAGTCACATCAAACAAAAGAACCCGGCCTGCTCGGATCCCTAAGCCTGGTAAGTCCGTTCATTGATCCAGACACAAGCCTTAGATTACATTACATTACATTACATTACATTACATTACATTACAGTCATTTAGCAGACGCTTTTATCCAAAGCGACTTACAGGAAGTGTATTCAACATAGGTATTCAAGAGAACTACTAGTCACCAGAAGTCATAAGTGCATCTCCTTTCTTAAACAAGCATCTAAGAGCATAAACCAGAGCAAAAGTATAGTGCAGAAGCAAATCACTACGAAAACAATAATTGCAACAAACTAATACGAATACAATAGGTGCTACAAACTAATACGAATAGGATAAGTGCAATAAACGAATACGAATACAATAAGTGCAGTGAACTGATACGAATACAATAAGTGCTACGAGGAAGGCTCAGGGTAGTAGTTCATGAAGAGGTGAGTTTTCAGCCTGCGCCGAAAGATGGGCAGCGACTCTGCTGTCCTGACGTCAGTGGGGAGTTCATTCCACCACTGAGGGGCCAGGACAGAAAAAAGGTGTAGGGCTTGACCAAGGCCTGGAGATAGGAAGGAGCTGTTCCTTTCACTGCCCTGTAGGCTAGCACCAGAGTTTTAAACTGGATGCGAGCTCTTACAGGGAGCCAGTGTAGAGAACGGAGAAGGGAAGTTGTGTGGGAGAACTTGGGGCGATTGAACACCAGACGTGCTGCAGCTTTCAGGACAAGCTCCAGAGGTCTGATGGCCGACGCCGGGGCTCCGGCAAGTAGTGAGTTGCAGTAGTCCAGGCGGGAGATGACCAGAGCCTGGATGAGCACCTGCCCCGTCTCCTCAGTGAGGAAGGGGCGAATCCACCTAGATCCACCTGTAATGATAATTTACATACTGTATGGATGATATTCAACACCAGAAGTTGTTGGTGTCATGATTAACAACAACACAATCCTTTTAAACTCTTCAATCACTCATATTAAACGTATATAACTGGAATGTGTTTTCTGGTCAAAAGCCACATAACAGTGTTTTCCAGCATGTTAATAGTTGCAAGTACTCTGAAGGGTGTCAAAATGTTGAGTACCAAATAAGAGAGTTTTACTTCAGCATGCATCTGTTTAAGGCAGTACATTTTTTTGAATGAATTCTAGGGATTGTCTAATCTGTAAAATGAGGTCAAAGAAACATCTCATTTAGTACTCAAAGGTTTAAACACATTTTCCAAACACTGCTTGACTCAGGTCTGGCTTGATTGTCTCAGGCTTATCAATACATTTTATGGTTTGGAGTCCATAATTACACAGTTCACCCAACTGAGGATGAATTGGTACAGAAATTGGTACACAAAAAAAATGACTTCTGTTGTGTTAGTTACAAATATAAAACAATGATAAACATACTTCACCGAAACATAATATACAAAAAAAAAAGCTAAGTCTTCCTCCAGTTCAACACATTCAGATAAACAATTTCATTCTGCAGGGTCCTCCATCATGACCACAGCCAGACCCAGTCCCTCCACAGGAGCCAGTGTAAGGGCTAGAGGAGCTGGCTGAAGCCCAGGACGGGAGCTCTGTGTGGGGGAGCAGCAGGAACACACCTGCTGCTCTGATCAATATGAGTTTGAGTCTTTGTAAACTAAAGCTTTGTGTGACGGAGAACAACAATTTAGAGATTAAAGTTCAGCAGCTAGATGTGAGTGTGTTTAATAACTGTCATGTTGATGATTGATGTTCTTGCTAATAAAGCTTTCACTGATGAATTACATGATGAAGTGTTTGGTGTTTTATCTTGTGAAGAGGAGTAAGAAATAAGGCGGTTTAATAACTTTAAATGATACTCCTCTCTTTAGAAAAATATCATATTAATGAAATATTAATTAAATTATTAGTTTTTTTTAATGAACTCAAAAGAAGATATTGATATATGAGAAAGGAAATAATTCATGTTTTTTATCATGATGAAAAAAAACCACAGCATTGATGGATTTTGTGAATATGTGATCAGGCAAGAGTAAATATGAACAGAACATGAAGTGGTGTTATTAAATTTAAAATAATGTGTTTAATCTATTAGTGTGATTATTTAGAGTGTGCTTGGTGAGGTTACTGTCAGCTCTGTGTTCAGTGGTCTGTGTCAGAGTCTCTTCCTCTTCAGCAGCTGCAGTCGGTTCCTGCTGTTACAGCTCAGAGTCTCTGCAGTCTGACTGAGGGAGGTTTTTGTACGACTACAAATCACTGTGTGAACACTGGGCCACTGTGATAACTCTGACAGTAATAAACTGCTGCATCTTCAGTCTGAACTCCACTGATGGTCAAAGTGAAGTCAGAGCTGCTTCCTGTTCCACTGAATCTAGAAGAAAACTTCCTGAATGGTTTGTGCTCACATATTTGATGACCAATTTGGGAGCTTCTCCAGATTTCTGTTGATACCAGAACATACATTCCATCACTCCATGTTTGAACATTTTGGCTTGGTCTTACAGGTGAGAGTGACAGTGAAGATCCTGGAGAAGATGTCACTACTGGAGGCTGAGTCACAGTCACTTGACCAGAAGATCCTGAAAACAAAAAGTGCAAATCATTCAGATGTACACATTTATCCAATTAATTTAATAAATGAGAATGTTTGGCAGCACATCATGTTTGAAGTGTTGCTTTTTCAAATGAATGAACCTGTAAAACAGCAGCAGGCCAGCGTCCAGATGAGGATGGTGATGAGAGTCATGGTGGTTGT
>NW_026550827.1:0-560 GCF_027596085.1 Anoplopoma fimbria | reverse complement strand
GACAGATCTGAGTCCTGCAGTGTTGAACTCACAGGACTATAACCTTCTGAGTTCACTGGAGGATCAGCTGACGATGCAAAGCCTCCTCTCTATGGAAATGATTCCTCTGCTCTCAACAGACTGAAGGCAACGTGGGACACGAAACCAGGAGGAATACTGCTCTGTTTAACAACTTTTATGATGTTATTGAGATGGAAATAAATAGATTAAATCCAGCATTGAGGATTTTCAACCTTCAAATTAAAATGGTCTAAATGTGGTTGGTATAATATGTATTTTTTTTTTCATATTTACCCATATGGAAGGCATGGATACATCTTTTTTTTTTTTTACAACCTTCTCACTTTGGAGAGATTTCTGATATCATCTTTTTATTCAAGATTTTTGAAACTTAATATTTATGCAATTTGCAAATCATGTAAAATAATTTTTAAAAAATGAATTAGGAGGGAAGATTAACCGTTTGTCTGACTACTGTAAAAAGTTACAATGAAAATACAAAAAAATATATATTTATTTTTGAGGCAATTTGAGTTAAATCATTTTGTCCATCAAATGAA
>NW_026550826.1:0-632 GCF_027596085.1 Anoplopoma fimbria | reverse complement strand
CCAAACATGAAATACTCCTATAACGTATTTCTAAGTCTCTTACCCTGACACAGAAAACCCAACACGACAATCATTGAAAACTTCATCCTGATGCAGTTTTCAGTGTGAGTGCATGAAAACAGTTCAGACTGTCTGTGACATGAGAACTTAAAACTGTGAGGAGCAGTGATGCATTAAAATAATGCAAAATACATTTAAGAAGGCAAACACACAGCTGTCCTTGTGAAACTGAAAAAGCTGAGGTGAACTGTAGTGACAGTTCATCATGTCTTGAGTGGTTGAACTAAAACTTTTCCATGTTGTTTCTGTTGTTTGCAAACTTTTAACCTTTTTTTCATGTTAATGTTCCATGTCTCTTTTACATGTGTATGTACCCAGTCCTGACAAATGGATCCACGTTGAACACAATATCACCTGACACTGATTCATTTTGATCTCCCTCCTTGTTTTTAACACAACTGCGTAAAGAAACATCACTCTCTGAGTCTGCATTTCATTTTATGGCCTGTTTGCTTTTTAATGTGCACTACAGTAGCTTATCTCAGAAACTGTTGTTTAGCTTTTGTGTTAAAAGAGGAATGAATGTCTTCTGCACTCATTTTTAATCAGATAATTTGCTTAATGACTGGGAG
>NW_026550825.1:0-1185 GCF_027596085.1 Anoplopoma fimbria | reverse complement strand
AAAATGATCGATGAGCTTAGGAATGATGAAAGCCATCATTTAACTGGATTTGTGTCATTTCTATACCGGCAAGTCATGATCTAGCTATTTCCTTCCCACCCTGTCGGTGTCCACTGAAAAAGCAGCAGCGCCCTCTGCTTTTTGTAAAGAGGAGTGAAAAAAGCTTACAGCACCTGGTATTCCCAGGCCATCCAAGTAGTGACCAGGCCCGACCCTGTTAGCTTCCGAGATCAGATGAGATCGGGGCGTGTTCAGGGCGGTATGGCCGTAAGCAAATATTGTGCCTACCAAAGGGCCTTTTAAAGATACTATATCACCACGCTTTGCTCTTTCGTCTATACAGGGAGCGCCTGCAGATTTCCAGACACACTCACAGCTTTTAAATGTCAAATCAGAATGTACAAAGTGGCTCTAAGGATCACAAATGTAGTGCAGTAAAAAGATTAATATTTACTGTTGAAATGTAGAATACGTTAGCATAAAATTGAAAAGAAAATGATCGATGAGCTTAGGAATGATGAAAGCCATCATTTAACTGGATTTGTGTCATTTCTATACCGGCAAGTCATAATCTAGCTATTTTCCTTCCCACCCTGTCGGTGTCCACTGAAAAAGCAGCAGCGCCCTCTGCTTTTTGTAAAGAGGAGTGAAAAAGCTTACAGCACCTGGTATTCCCAGGCGGTCTCCCATCCAAGTACTGACCAGGCCGACCCATGTTAGCTTCCGAGATCAGGCAGAGATCAGGCGGTTCAGGTGGTATGGCCGTGAAAGCAAATATTGTACCTACCAAAGGGCCTTTTAAAGATACTATATCACCTTACGCTTTGCTCTTTCGTCTATACAGGGAGCGCCTGCAGATTGCCAGACACACTCACAGCTTTTAAATGTCAAATCAGAATGTACAAAGTGGCTATAAGGATCACAAATGTAGTGCAGTAAAGATTAATATTTACTGTTGAAATGTTGAATACGTTAGCATAAAAAATTGAAAAAAAAAAATGATCGATGACCTTAGGAATGAAGAAAGCCATCATTTAACTGGATTTGTGTCATTTCTATACCGGCAAGTCATGATCTAGCTATTTCCTTCCCACCCTGTCGGTGTCCACTGAAAAAGCAGCAGCGCCCTCTGCTTTTTGTAAAGAGGAGTGAAAAAAGCTTACAGCACCTGGTATTCCCAGGCGG
>NW_026550824.1:0-3188 GCF_027596085.1 Anoplopoma fimbria | reverse complement strand
ATGGTGGTTGTGGTTCCTGCTGTGTTGACCGACAGATCTGAGTCCTGTTGAACTCACAGGACTATAAACCTTCTGAGTTCACTGGAGGATCAGCTGACGATGCAAAGCCTCTCCTCTCTATGGAAATGATTCCTCTGCTCTCAACAGACTGAAGGCAACGTGGGCCATGAAATCAGGAGGAATACTGCTCTGTTTAACAATATATATATGATCTTAATAGAATAGTAGAAAATATTTGTATTAGATGAGCAGGTGAGGATTTGAGGATAAGTTTGCGTCCACTGTGGTTGGTATGACATATCTTCTATAATTCATTTAATTTACTGACAGGTTGAACTGTGGATATATAATTAATGATTCAATTATGTTTATTATGAGTTTGTTAATTGTAATTAAGGAAAAAATATATAATTTAATTTAACCCTGTATCAATTGATATAACTGTGAAAAAATGTACTTTGTTTAAAGGAGACAGTCATCATTTCTCTGTCAAGTTGAGAAATTAAAGCAAAAAGTAATTTTTCTCAGTTTTCTCACTTTGAAAACATATCTCTGTGGTCATTTCATTAACCGTATTTACCTGATAGGAGAGTAATGAAATAGATATTTTGTTTCTGTTTGGACTGATGTTATAGAGTGTTTTGTTCAGCCATCATTAGAGCTACAGTTAAGGAGTTTTTTTTTTATATCAGAGGCTATGGTCCAACAAGAATCTAACCTCCCAGCTTATTCATAAAGACACTGAATGAACTGACAAGAATATCAGTTTTAAATATAAACATATTCATATATTATATGGCATGAATAAGTTTCTTTCAGTTTTATAAGATTCATTGTGGTTCTGCTTGATGACTCTTGTGTTGTGTTCACTGGACCAGTTATCTTCATCACAGTCCCTCAACCAACACTCTGCACCTGCACCAGCAGGCCGTTCTCACTTCAGTCAAACTGAAGGAGGTTTTTGTACGGCTCTAAATCACTGTGTGAACACTCCATCACCATGTAAACCCATACAGTAGTAATCTCCAGCATCTTTAGCCTCAACACCTCTGATGGTTAAAGTGTAGTCAGAACCAGATCTACTGCCACTGAATCGAGACGGAGTTCCAGAGAAGAGAGATGATGAAGAGTATATGAGAAGTTTGGGAGCCTGTCCAGGTTTCTGAAGGTACCAACTGAGATCATCACCAATATCTGAACTCCCTGTGGCGCTGATGGTCACAGTCCCTCCAAGACTGACGGACTTTGATTTGTCAGTCTGAGTCAGAAACTTGTTTGCAGAAGTCTCTGAAATGAGAAATTGAATACAATCCATGAGAATCAGCAGTAAAGATTAACATAAATAACGCATACGTTACAGCCATATTTGAGGCAAAAGGCAAGGAAAGTTATATCTATTTAAAAAATATGCTTTTCACAATGTCACAATGTCACTTTTCAAAATCTCTCACCCCGACTCAGAAAACACAACATGACAATCATTGAAAACTTCATCTTGATGCCGTTTTCAGTGTGAGTGCATGAAAACAGTTCAGACTTTCTGTGACATGAGAATTTAAAACTGTGAGGAGCAGTGATGCATTAAAATAATGCAAAATACATTTAAGAAGGCAAACACACAGCTGTCCTTGTGAAACTGAAAGGGAGAGATGAGGTGCGATCAGTGGAGGCTACATCTAGATATAAACTTTTGAATCTCTGTTCCTCATCTCTGCTGTTCCTGCTGGATGTCCAGGTTCACAACAACTCCAGATTGTCATGAGATTGATTTTGTATTTGGTCCTTAGGTCTTCTCATAATCACGTGTGCCAATCTGTTAATCCAGATGATCCAGCTGTGACACTGGCGATCTCAGGTGGTCAGATCATGTTTGAAAATAAATGAAGCAAAAGAGTCCTCTGGATCCTCCAATGGTAGATAAAACATGATAAGGTGCCATGTAGGGTTTTCGTCCAACGAAGAAAATGCAATGCAGTGCCATATAGGCTGAGACTTAAGTTTTATGTTTTAATTTGAGCCAATCCTATCTTTCCTATGAAGGGTTTTTAATAGATTATCTGCATGGTTTAAGGTTTCTTTAAGCGATAAAAATCCCTAAAAGAGACTTTAATTTTCAATCAAATTCAGGGCTTCATCCCAAAGTTGTGTTTATGGATGAATACATTATATTATTTAGCTTTTAGTCAAAAAGATCTCTGAATACATTTAATTCCATCAAGTGTTAAATTAACACGAGTGTGACCTCCATCAGCAGCTGCTGGAAGGTTAAAACTCCTCTGCTGCTCTGATACATTTCAGCTCAGTTATGAGTCACTTCCAGTTAGGAAAGTAAAAAAAAAAAAAGAATTTATTCTTCGTCCAAATAAAGAATAAACCAAACATCGGTCACTCTGAGTGTCCAGTTAGGACTGATTTTCTCCCTTGAGAAAAATTGATTGATTGTCTTCATGAAACAGACTGAACCTCGTTCAGTTTGTTTGGCTCATTCAAGACAGGCTTTTCACAATAAGAGAAACCTTTATGAAACAACCCACTAAGGATTCAAAGAAGGAAAGACAATACAGTTCAGGAGGAATTTAAACCAACAACCTTCAGAGTGTAAAATTCCTTCTCAACCAGCTGAGCTATCAGAAATAAATAAGATGTAGTGAGTGCACTCAGAATAATTAGAGTCATATATTATGTCAGTGTGAATCCGTAACAGTGTGAAGTCTGTAAATTTTGTTTCTCTGCAAGTTGGTGAAGATGAAGTTTCTACAGCTTCAGTCTGATACTCTTCCTCTCTCTGGTTCTTTGGGTTGATGGGTGCTGGAAATGGTTCAGTGGTTAAGAACACTGACTGGGGATGTAGGGATGTGGAAACATGGGATTGAATTCTGACTCATGCAATCTGAGGTAAGTAACTCAGGATGTGAGTATGCTTCATCATCTGCATGCGTTTACTGTGAATTGGCACATTTTTAAGTGATAACAATCCCTGAACGCTAAAGACTTCTTAAAATGTAAGAAGTAATATCACAGGTCACATTATGGTTTAGGAAAGAGACACAAGAACAGCCAGTCGTTTGTCAAAAATATGAAAGCTTTAGAGTCGAAAGCAAAATAGTTTCGGCACATAAATTAGAAAAAAGATGGGATTGGCTTTGGGTTTGCTGCCTGAGAGAACCAAGATCAGGGTGATAATGCAG
>NW_026550823.1:0-1768 GCF_027596085.1 Anoplopoma fimbria | reverse complement strand
TTTCAGTGGATAGATGCTTGTTCACAGTGCAGGAGGTTTTTGTACGGCCACTTAAATGAAACACATTGATCTTGGATAATTTTTATGTTTTGGATATTTTTTGCCATCTATTAAAGCTTGGCTAATATCACATTTTAGGTAAATTGTGCAGCGATTACTATTATTTTGTTGTTATATATGATGTTTACTGTGACATATGTGCAGAAAAATATGAATATTTTATCCAATGTTTCACAAAATTTGGTAGAAATATTGTCTATCTTTCAAAATTTAAGAAAAGAGCATGTTCTTTATTATGTTATTTGTAACATTCAAACTGCTGTTGGATATAAAATTTAATGTGGATGACTTTAAAACATATTAGTAAGTTTATATGTACATTCAGCGCGGCTGCAGTTTGGGTTCACAGTTGGTTAGTTTAAAGTGGTGAAAAGGAAGTGAAACAGACAGATGACAAAGTCTTTAACTGTTTACAGATCTTACATTGTTTTCCACAAGAAAACCATTGAAGGGATGAATTATTTTCTATCAAACATGATATAAAAGATATGAACAATTAATGTAATATTGATTAATTAAACTGTTTCATTACATTAACAACTAAGTCATGTTGGATATTATTCTATAATCCTTAGTGATTTATGATGAGTGTAACAGTAGAGGATTCAATTAAGTTTAATCATTTTGTTTCATTTGTTAAACCGTAATTTCTTCCCATGTCTCCTCTCCTCTGTCTGATCCCTTCATGCACACAGATAACCCACAGTGGTGTTAACCTCTGTCATGTATCATAACTGTCTCATGTCCAGCTGTCTGTCCTACAGTGGACGTTAATCTGCTCCTTGTGTGTCTCTGCTTCCCCTCCAGCTGGCCCCATGGTCAGGCCCTCCGTCTCTCTGCTTCCCCCCTCCTCTGAGCAGCTCTCCGGGGGCTCGGCCACGCTGGCCTGCCTTCTGTCCGGCTACTCTCCTCAGGGAGCTGTGGTGAGCTGGCAGGTGGACGGCACAGAGGTGACAGAGGGAGTCCTGAGCAGCTCAGAGGAGGAGAAGAGCGGACTCTACAGCAGCAGCAGCACCCTGAACCTGAGCCAGGAGCGCTGGATGCAAGGAGAGCTGTACTCCTGCAGGGTCCTCCATCATGACCACAGCCAGACCCAGTCCCTCCACAGGAGCCAGTGTAAGGGCTAGAGGAGCTGGCTGAAGCCCAGGACGGGAGCTCTGTGTGGGGAGCAGCAGGAACACACCTGCTGCTCTGATCAATATGAGTTTGAGTCTTTGTAAACTAAAGCTTTGTGTGACGGAGAACAACAATTTAGAGATTAAAGTTCAGCAGCTAGATGTGAGTGTGTTTAATAACTGTCATGTTGATGATTGATGTTCTTGCTAATAAAGCTTTCACTGATGAATTACATGATGAAGTGTTTGGTGTTTTATCTTGTGAAGAGGAGTAAGAAATAAGGCGGTTTAATAACTTTAAATGATACTCCTCTCTTTAGAAAAATATCATATTAATGAAATATTAATTAAATGATTAGTTTTTTTAATGAACTCAAAAGAAGATATTGATATATGAGAAAAGAAATAATTCATGTTTTTTATCATGATGAAAAAAAAAACAGCATTGATGGATTTTGTGAATATGTGATCAGGCAAGAGTAAATATGAACAGAACATGAAGTGGTGTTATTAAATTTAAAATAATGTGTTTAATTTATTAGTGTGATTATTTAGTGTGTGCTTGGTGAGGTTACTGTCAGCTCTGTGTTCAG
>NW_026550822.1:0-1844 GCF_027596085.1 Anoplopoma fimbria | reverse complement strand
ACTCCACTGATAGTCAGAGTGAATTCAGGTTCAGATCCACTGCTGCTGAAATGACTCTGCAGGTACCAACTGAGATCATCATCAACGCCTGTACTGACTGTACAGCTCAGAGAAACCATCTCTCCCACAGCAGCAGACTTTGATACAGGAGACTGAGTCACAGATGGATTCCCCGTCGATCCTACAATAAAAAATACATTTCCACCGTATATTAAATATATAATATAAAAAGAACAGTTCAAACGTAAAAACATAACTCTGTACTCTGTATATGTAAAAGTTGGTTAGTGCAGAGTAAAATAAATGAAATCAGTGTCTCACCCTGAATGGAGACTGCCAGTATCAGCAGGCAAACCAGTAACATCTTCATTATGGATATGTTTTTGCGGGTGTGATAGAAAAATATAATGTTACTAGGCTCAAGACTTTGCGCCTTAAAAACAGCTGATGTGCAGGGAAGCACAACAGATATTCAAATTATGTCTGCGGGTGAACACACGTGTGCCTGAGAGTCGTCTGTGTGTTTCTGCAACATAAAGATGAATACCGCCCTCTTTTGTCAAAATAGGAGAATGTAAACTAACAATGATGGATCATGAGTTTATGGGCCCCTGAACACAGACATTTGTAAAAGGTCCCCATTCCTTATTTTTAGGAGCAAGATCTTCAGACTTTGTAGTGTTTTTGTATGACTTTGTGGGTTTTCTTGTCTCTGTGTTTCTGTGACGTCGTTTCGTGTCTCGCTGTGGTTGTTATGCATCTCTTTGCAGTCGTTTTTCTTTTCGTAGCATTTTGCATCTCTGTCTGTCGTTTAACACATGTGTATTTCTTAAGTTCTCTTTGTACTTTTTTTGAGTCTTTCTTTTGTTTCTCCTTTTACATCTCATTGTAGCTGTTTGATTGACTTTCCAACAAGAAATGTAAAAGTCACATCAAACAAAAGAACCCGGCCTGCTCGGATCCCTAAGCCTGGTAAGTCCGTTCATTGATCCAGACACAAGCCTTAGATCCACCTTTAATAATAATTTACATACTGTATGGATGATATTCAACACCAGAAGTTGTTGGTCTCATGATTAACAACAACACAATCCTTTTAAACTCTTCAATCACTCATATTAAACGTATATAACTGGAATGTGTTTTCTGGTCAAAAGCCACATAACAGTGTTTTCCAGCCTGTTAATAGTTGCAAGTACTCTGAAGGGTGTCAAAATGTTGAGTACCAAATAAGAGAGTTTTACTTCAGCATGCATCTGTTTAAGGCAGTACATTTCTTTCTTTGAATCCCATTCCTTTTACTGGAATGGTTTCATTTCCAGTGACATACAGGGTACAGAAAGACATACTGATATGGCTTTTCCACAGCACAAAGGCTGCTTTGTCCAACGGTGTGGGCTACAGAACAGCACAGTACTGGTACACTTTCGTTTTCCACGCCACTTTCATAGCTGTTGGACCCTGTCAGGATGCACATGTGTAACCATAGCAACAGTAACCATAGTAACCAGTTGCAAAGGTTCCAGTCTCTCCACACCCAAAAATTCTTGCAATATTACGAGTTATTTCAAGTCATGGACAAATTCGCTCATTTCATGAAAATTATCTAATAGACAAAATGTAATGTAATAAAAATATATATATGTTGTATAATAATGCTAAGTCTCAGAGCTAAAAGAAGCTCCTAAGCTAGCAGCTAGATGTGAGTGTGTTTAATAACTGTCATGTTGATGATCGATGTTCTTGCTAATAAAGCTTTCACTGATGAATTACATGATGAAGTGTTTGGTCTTTTATCTTATGAAGAGTAGTAAGACATTATAAGGGTTTATTAACTTTAAATT
>NW_026550821.1:0-566 GCF_027596085.1 Anoplopoma fimbria | reverse complement strand
GTGAGGTTACTGTCAGCTCTGTGTTCAGTGGTCTGTGTCAGAGTCTCTTCCTCTTCAGCAGCTGCAGTCGGTTCCTGCTGTTACAGCTCAGAGTCTCTGCAGTCTGACTGAGGGAGGTTTTTGTACGACTACAAATCACTGTGTGAACACGTTAGCTCCGTTTATGACATGAATACTCTTACAGTAATAAACTGCTGCATCTTCAGTCTGAACTCCAGTGATGGTCAAAGTGAAGTCAGAGCTGCTTCCACTGCCACTAAACCGAGCTGGTGTTCCTGAATGTTTTGTGCTCACATATTTTATGAGGAGCTTTGGAGGCTGTCGCGATTTCTGTTGATACCAGAACATACATTGACTACCACTACAGCTTGCAACATTTTGGCTGGTCTTACAGGTGAGAGTGACAGTGGATCCTGGAGTAGATGTCACTACTGGAGGCTGAGTCACAGTCACCTGACCGCTGCATCCTGAAGACAAAAACAAATCATTACTTTATCAGCAGAAATAAATGAGAGAAAAGGCAGCACATCCTGTTTGAAGTGTTGCTGAGTGTATGAACCTGTAAA
>NW_026550820.1:0-3241 GCF_027596085.1 Anoplopoma fimbria | reverse complement strand
TGCTAGTAATACTAACAGAAGACTATAACATCGAAAATAAACAGCTGAAGTTATTATATTAACGTAGTGTATACGCTGGATCCCATATTTACAATATAGACAGTAGTTTGTATCAATATATGAATACTCTATAGGACTTAAAGGTGCAGATTTCAGCAAGGTCAAGGGGAAGAAACAGTTCCTGAGCCTGTAGGTCCTGAACGGTGAATGCTGTTGCGCCTCCCAGTGAAGAGGGCAAACAGTCTGTGGCCGGGGTGAGAGGTGTTCTTCACAATGCTGCATGCCCTCAGAAGACACGGTTTGCCCAGGACAGTCTCAATGGCAGGAAGTGGAGAACCGGAGAGTAATGGGGCTGTTTCACATGCCTCTTACGAGAGAGCAGTTGGTGAGGATGCTCTCAATGGTGCAGCGGTAGAAGATCAACGGAATCTGAGGAGAAAGATGGACTTTCTTTCGTTTATTCAATACTGATTTGGAAAGAAAATGTCAAAAAGTGTTGTTTGGTATGTTCTATTTAATTTTTGTATGTAAATAAAATGTCATGTTATAGTATGTCAGAAAAGTCAAAGTATAGTAAGTAAAAAAATCATAGTATAGTATGTCGAAAAAAGTCAAGTCATAGTATGTCTAAAAATGTCATAGTATAGTATGTCAAAAAAGTCATAAAAAAGTCATAGTATCGCATGTCATGAAAAAGTCATAGTATAGACCCTTTTACTGTTTGTAAAATGATCATAAAAGTCATAGTATAGTCTGGCAACAAAGTATGGCATAGATCAACAGTATGTCAAGCTATGCAAGGGAATTATCAACAAAAGATCGCATAGTATTATTTAACATAGTATAGACTTTGAAAAATGGTCCGATAAAAAATCATAGTATAGTAGTGGGTTGAAAAACAAGTCCGAATAAAAAGTCATAGTATAGTATGTCTTAAAAAAACCGTCATAGTATAGCATGAGAGAAAAGTAAAAAAGTCACTGGATGCTCGAAAAAAATGATAAAAAAGTGGTCACAGTATAGTACGTCGAAAAAAAATGATAAAAAAAGTCACAGTTTAGATGGAAAAAAATGATAAAAAAGTTAGGTAGTTAGTATGTCGAAAAAAGTATAAAAATGTCATAGTTAGTACTGATCATATCTCCAAAAGGTCAGCTGTATAACCAAAGTCATAGTAAGATGTCTTAAAAAACGAAAAAAGGGCAGTCAAATAGTATGTCCAAAAAAGGTTCTGGTATAGTATGTCGAAAAAAGTCATAGTATAGTATGTCTAAAAAATGATAAAAAAGTCATAGTATAGTATGTCAAAAAAATCATAAAAAAGTCACAGTATAGTATGTCTAGAAAGTCATAGTATAGCATGTCGAAAACAGCAAAAAAGTCATAGTATATATGTCGAAAAAAGTCATAGTATAGCATGTCGAAAAAAGTAAAAAAGTCATAGTATAGTATGTCTGTAAAAAAAGTCATAGTATAGTATGTCTAGAAAGTCATAATATAGTATGTGGAAATAAATCATAAAAAAGTCATAGTATAGTATGTCGTAAAAAAGTCGCCGTATAGTATGTCTTAAAATGGCATAGTATCCTGTCGGAAAAGTCATAGTATAGTATGTTCTGAAAAAAAAATCATAAAAAGTCATAGTATAGAATGTCTAAAAAAGAGAAAAAAGTCATAGTATAGTATGTTGAAAAAATCATAAAAAGTCATAGTATAGTATGTCTAGAAAGTCATAATATAGTATGTGGAAAAAAAAAATCATAAAAAAATGTCATAGTATAGTATGTCGGAAAAAACATAAAAAAATGTCATAGTATAGTATGTCGAAAAAAACATAAAAAAATGTCATAGTATAGTATGTCGAAAAAGGTAATTGTATAGTATGTCGAAAAAGTAAAAAAGTCATAGTATAGTATGTTGAAAATAAAGAGTCATAGTATAGTATGTTGAAAAAAAAGAGTCATAGTATAGTATGTCGAAAAACGTAAAAAAAAAGAGTCTTAGTATAGTATGTCTAAAAAATCAAAAAAGTCATAGTATAGTATGTCTAAAAAGTCATAGTATAGTATGTCGAAAAAAATCATAAAAAAGTCAGAGTATAGTATGTCTAGAAAGTCATAGTATAGTATGTCGAAAAAATCATAAAAAAAGTCATAGTATAGTATGTCGGAAAAAACATAAAAAAATGTCATAGTATAGTATGTCTTAAAAGTCATAAAAAGTCATAGTATAGCATGTCGAAAAAAAAGGTAATTGTATAGCATGTCGAAAAAATAATATTATAGTAAAAAAAAAGTCATAGTATAGTATGTCGAAAAAAATCATAAAAAAGTTATAGTATAGTATGTCGAAAAAAAGTAAAGTAAAAGTCATAGTAAAGTATGTCAAAAAAATTCAAAAAAGAGTCATAGTATATGACCTATTTTATGAAGGTTATAGAAGGTTATAGTATAGTATGTCTAGAAAGTCATAGTATAGTATGTCGAAAAAAAATGATATGATAGTATGTCCGAAAAAGTAAAAAAAGTCATAGTATAGCATGTCGAAAAAGTAAAAAAAGTCATAGTATAGTATGTGGAAAAAAATCCTAAAAAGTCATAGTATAGTATGTCTAGAAAGTCATAGTATAGTATGTTGAAAAAAATCATAAAAAAGTCATAGTATAGTATGTCTAGAAAGTCATAATATAGTATGTGGAAAAAAATCTAAAAAAGTCATAGTATAGTATGTCGAAAAAAATCATAAAAAAGTCATAGTATAGTATGTCAAAAAGTCATAAAAAGTCATAGTATAGCATGTTGAAAAAAGTCATTGTATAGCATGTCTTAAAAAGAGAAAAAAGTCATAGTATAGTATGTTCAAAAAAATGATAAAAAAGTCATAGTATAGTATGTCGAAAAAATGATAAAAAAGAGTCATAGTATAGTATGTCAATAAAAGTCATAAAAGTCATAGTATCGCATGTCATGAAAAAGGTCAGAGTATAGCATGTCGATAAAAGTCATAGTATAGTATGTCTTAAAAAGAAAAAACAGTCATGGTATAGTATGTCGAAAAAAGTCATAGCATAGTATGTCGATATTATAGTATGTCGAAAAAAGTCATAAAAAAGTCATAGTATAGTATGTCAGAAAAAAAAATAATATTATGAAATATGTCCGAAAAAAAAAGTCATTGTATAGCATGTCTTAAAAAGAGAAAAAAGTCATAGTATAGTATGTTGAAAAAAATCATAAAAAAA
>NW_026550819.1:0-2116 GCF_027596085.1 Anoplopoma fimbria | reverse complement strand
TCATAGTATAGTATGTCGAAAAAAGTCATAAATAAGTCATAGTATAGTATGTCGAAAAAAATAGTAAGTATGTCAAAAAAGTCAAAGTATAGTATGTCGAAAAAAAGTCATAGTATAGTATGTCGAAAAAAGTCAAATTATAGTATGTCGAAAAAAGTCATAAAAAAGTCATAGTATAGTATGTCGAAAAAAGTCATAGTATAGTATGTCGAAAAAGTCATAAAAGTCATAGTATAGTATGTCGAAAAAAGTCATAGTATAGTATGTCGAAAAAAGTCATAGTATAGTATGTCGAAAAAAGTCATAGTATAGTATGTCGTAAAAAGTCATAAAAAAGTCATAGTATAGTATGTCGAAAAAAGTCAAATTATAGTATGTCGAAAAAATCATACAAAAGTCATAGTATAGTATGTCGAAAAAAGTCATAGTATAGTATGTCGAAAAAGTCATAAAAGTCATAGTATAGTATGTCGAAAAAAGTCATAAAAAGTCATAGTATAGTCTGTCGAAAAAAGTCAAATTATAGTATGTCGAAAAAATCATACAAAAGTCATAGTATAGTATGTCGAAAGAAGTCATAAAAACGACATAATAAGTATGTCGAAAAAAGTCAAAGTATAGTATGTCGAAAAAGTCATAAAAAAGTCATAGTATAGTATGTCGAAAAAAGTCATAAAAAAGTCATAGTATAGTATGTCGAAAAAGGTCATAAAAAGTCATAGTATAGTATGTCGAAAAAGTCATAAAAAAGTCATAGTATAGTATGTCGAAAAAAGTCATAGTATAGTATGTCGAAAAAGTCATAAAAATCATAGTATAGTATGTCGAAAAAAGTCATAAAAAAGTCACGGTATAGTATGTCAAAAAAATTCATAAAAAAAGTCATTGTATAGTATGTCAAAAAAAGTCATAAAAAAGTCATAGTATAGTATGTCGAAAAAAGTCATTGTATAGTATGTCGAAAAAAGTCATAGTGTAGTATGTCGGAAAAATTCATAAAAATGTCATAGTATAGTATGTGGAAAAAGTGATAAAAAGTCATAGTATAGTATGTTTAAAAAAAGTCATAGTATAGTATGTCGAAAAAAGTCAAATTATAATATGTCGAAAAAGTCATAAAGTCATAGTATAGTATGTCGAAAAAAGTCAAAGTATAGTATGTCGAAAAAAGTCATAAAAAAGTCATAGTATAGTATGTCGAAAAAAGTCATAAAAAAAGTCATTGTATAGTGTGTCAAAAAAAGTCATAAAAAAGTCATAGTATAGTACGTCGTAAAAAGTCATAAAAAAGTCATAGTATAGTATGTCGAAAAAAGTCAAATTATAGTATGTCGAAAAAATCATACAAAAGTCATAGTATAGTATGTCGAAAAAAGTCATAAGTATAGTATGTCGAAAAAGTCATGAATAGTCATAGTATAGCATGTCGAAAAAAGTCATAAAAAAGTCATAGTATAGTCTGTCGAAAAAAGTCAAATTATAGTATGTCGAAAAAATCATACAAAAGTCATAGTATAGTATGTCGAAAAAGTCATAAAAGTCATAGTATAGCTATGTCGAAAAAAGTCAAAGTATAGTATGTCAAAAAAGTCAAAAAGTCATAGTATAGTATGTCGAAAAAAGTCATAGTATAGTATGTCGAAAAAGTCATAAAAAGTCATAGTATAGTCATGTAAAAAAAGTCATATTATAGTATGTCGAAAAAAGTCATCAAAAAAGTCATAGTATAGTATGTCGAAAAAGTTGCATGAAATGAAGTCATAGTATAGTATGTCGAAAAAGGCATAAAAGTCATAGTATAGTATGTTGAAAAAAGTCATGAAAAAGTCATAGTATAGTATGTCGAAAAAGTCATAGTATAGTATGTCGAAAAAAGTCATACAAAAAGTCATAGTATAGTATGTCGAGAAGTATAAAAAAGTCATAGTATAGTATGTCGAAAAAAGTCATACTATAGTATGTGAAAAGTCATATTATAGTATGTCGGAAAAAAATCATATTATAGTATATCAAACAAAAGTCATAGTATAGCTCTGTCGAAAAAGTCATACTATAGCATGTCGAAAAAAAGTCAAAGTATAGTATGTCGAAAAAAGTCATCAAAAAAGTCATAGTA
>NW_026550818.1:0-750 GCF_027596085.1 Anoplopoma fimbria | reverse complement strand
TCTTTGGATTATTAAGGATTAGTTGTGAGCAATGGCCGAGGTGCTAGTAACTCCTAATTCCGCTTGCTGACTCTAGGAGAAAGATTACGCCTTGGGCACACAAGGAAAGCTACCTAAAGGTGTGAAGAGGACGAGAAGACCCACTATGTTTGTTATCATTGTTTGGATTAATTGTTTTATTGTTTCCTTATTCTTTGGATTATTAAGGATTAGTTGTGAGCATGGCTCGAGGTGCTAGTAACTTCCGACCTGCTTGCCATCGAGGGAGCAGCGTTCGCGGCCTTTGGGGTATAACTAAAGCTACCCAAAGGTGAAGAGGACGTAGAGGACTCTGCCTATGTTTGTTATCATTGCTTGGATTAATTTGTTTTATTGTTTCCTTATTCCTTGGATTATTAAGGATTAGTTGTGAGCATGGCTCGAGGTGCTAGTAACTTCCGACCTGCTTGCCATCGAGGGAGCAGCATTCGTCCTTTGGGTGGCCATAATAAAGCTACCCAAAGGTGAAGAGGACGTGAGAAGACCTGCCTATGTTTGTTATCATTGCTTGGATTAATTTGTTTTATTGTTTCCTTATTCTTTGGATTATTAAGGATTAGTTGTGAGCATGGCTCGAGGTGCTAGTAACTTCCGACCTGCTTGCCATCGAGGGAGCAGCATTCATTGGCCTTTGGGTGGCCATAATAAAGCTACCCAAAGGTGAAGAGGACGTGAGAAGACCTGCCTATGTTTGTTATCATTGCTTGGATT
>NW_026550817.1:0-678 GCF_027596085.1 Anoplopoma fimbria | reverse complement strand
ATCCAAGTAGTGACCAGGCCCGACCCTGCTTAGCTTCCGAGATCAGACGAGATCGGGCGTGTTCAGGGCTGTATGGCCGTAAGCAAATATTGTGCCTACCAAAGGGCCTTTTAAAGATACTATATCACCACGCTTTGCTCTTTCGTCTATACAGGGACCGCCTACAGATTTCCAGACATTAATATTTACTGTTGAAATGTAGAATACGTTAGCATAAAATTGAAAAGAAAATGATCGATGAGCTTAGGAATGAAGAAAGCCATCATTTAACTGGATTTGTGTCATTTCTATACCGGCAAGTCATAATCTAGCTATTTCCTTCCCACCCTGTCGGTGTCCACTGAAAAAGCAGCAGCGCCCTCTGCTTTTTGTAAAGAGGAGTGAAAAAAGCTTACAGCACCTGGTATTCCCAGGCGGTCTCCCATCCAAGTAGTGACCAGGCCCGACCCTGCTTAGCTTCCGAGATCAGACGAGATCGGGCGTGTTCAGGGCTGGTATGGCCGTAAGCAAACATTGTGACTACCAAAGGGCCTTTTAAAGATACTATATCACCACGCTTTGCTCTTTCGTCTATACAGGGACCGCCTACAGATTTCCAGACACACTCACAGCTTTTAAATGTCAAATCAGAATGTACAAAGTGGCTATAAGGATCACAAATGTAGTGCAGTAAAAAGA
>NW_026550816.1:0-1184 GCF_027596085.1 Anoplopoma fimbria | reverse complement strand
ATATTTTTAAAAAGTAAGGTATTTTAACAAAGTGAGGATATTTTTTAAAAGTGAGGATATTTTTCAAAATTGTAGATATTTTTCTAAAGTGAGGATATTTTTCAAGATATGGTATTTTAACAAAGTGAGGATATTTTTCAAAAGTGAGGATATTTTTCAAAGTGTAGATATTTTACTAAAGTGAGGATATTTTACCAAAGTGAGGATATTTTTAGAAAGTGAGGATATTTTTCAAAAAGCGAGATATTTTAAAGTTGAGGATATTTTTCAAAATTGTAGATATTTTTCAAAAGTGAGGATATTTTTCAAAAGTGAGGATATTTTTCAAAAGTGAGGATATTTTTCAAAAGTGAGGATATTTTTCAAAATTTTTTCAAAAGTGAGGATATTTTTCAAAAGTGAGGATATTTTTCAAAAGTGAGGATATTTTTCAAAAGTGTGTATATTTTTCAAAATTGAGGATATTTTTCAAAAGTGAAGATATTTTTCAAAAGTAAGGTATTTTAACAAAGGTGAGGATATTTTTCAAAAGTGAGGATATTTTTCAAAAGTGAGGATATTTTTTCAAAAGTGAGGATATTTTTCAAAAGTGAGGATATTTTTCAAAAGTGAGGATATTTTTCAAAAGTAAGGTATTTTTCAAAAGTTGAGGATATTTTTCAAAAGTTATTTTTCAAAAGTGAGGATATTTTTCAAAAGTGAGGATATTTTTCAAAAGTGAGGATATTTTTTTCAAAAGTTGACAGATATTTTTCAAAAAATGAGGATATTTTTCAAAAGTGAAGTTTCAAAAGTATTTTTCAAAAAGGTGAGGATATTTTTCAAAAGTGAGGAGTGAGGATATTTTTCAAAAGTGAGGATATTTTTCAAAATTGAGGATATTTTTCAAAAGTGAGGATATTTTTCAAAAGTGAGGATATTTTTCAAAAGTGAGGATATTTTTCAAAAGTGAGGATATTTTTCAAAATTGAGGATAATTTTTCAAAAGTTTTTTTCAAAAAGTAAGGATATTTTTCAAAATTGACGATATTTTTCAAAAGTTAGGATATTTTTCAAAAGTGAGGATATTTTTCAAAAGTGAGGATATTTTTCAAAAGTGATATTTTTTCAAAAGTGATATTTTTCAAAATTGAGATATTTTTCAAAAGTTAAGGATATTTTTCAAAAGTAAGGTATTTTTCAAA
>NW_026550815.1:0-2358 GCF_027596085.1 Anoplopoma fimbria | reverse complement strand
TATTGATTCAAGTGTTGCAGCAGCTCAACTACACAGACACAGACAATAAATACACATACTATACAACTACACAGACAATAAACAATAAATACACACACTATACAACTACACAGACAATAAATACACATACTATACAACTACACAGACAATAAATACACATACTATACAACTACACAGACAATAAATACACATACTATACAACTACACAGACAATAAATACACATACTATACAACTACACAGACAATAAATACACATACTATACAACTACACAGACACAGACAATAAATACACATACTATACAACTACACAGACAATAAATACACATACTATACAACTACACAAACAATAAATACACATACTATACAACAATAAATACACATACTATACAACTACACAGACAATAAATACACATACTATACAACTACACAAACAATAAATACACATACTATACAACAAAATAAAGATAGGAGCAGAGAGTGAAGGAGCTGTAGAGGTTATGATAATCTTGTGACATTATTGTTCAGTGTGATGACGTGTGATTAGACCATTGCACATGTTTTTTTTTTTGGGCTACCCAGTGTGTATAAAGTTAATTACTCTTAATCTATTCATATCATTAGTAGAAAAGGAAGTTACTGAACTAAATGGCTCTATATTCAAGATAAGATAAGATAATCCTTTATTAGTCCCGCAGCGGGGAAATTTGCAGACTTACAACAGCATAGAGTAAAGTGCACACAAGAGACATAGTAGAAGAAGACAAGCTAAAAATAAAAAATAAAATAAATAAAATTAAAATAAAATAAAACAAGTATTATAAATAAGCAATAAAAAAAACAGTAGAAAAAACAACAATAACTGAAATATTATATTTACAGACAGAGAAAAAAACAACAACTATTTTAACTATTTTTAACTTTTTTAACTATTATTGCACATTATTGCACAAGGCAGGCTACTTTAGTTTAACATTTCAACTGCATGTTTCTATTCCACTATTGTTTAGAGGGCCTTATTGTACCCCTGCTTTTAAATCTACCCTACTACATCTGTTTTTTAAGGTATTGTTGGTAGTCGATACAAATGGAACTTTATTGCAATCGAGTGTTATAATTATGTGTATTTTTTTATAAAAACAATGTTAATATTATATAATACTGTTGCTATCAATAAGATGATTATTTTTTTCTTAGATGATTCCTGTGGCACCTATTCTGGGATTTTATGATTCTTTCATAGCTGACTAAAGTCCTGTTAAGAGCAAGTCATTATTTATTTTGTTTTGTTGGAATTCATTGACACATTTTATTTACAAAATGTACACCAATCCATCCGTCTGATGATATATTTAAGGCAAACTCTGTTTCTTTGTATAAACAGAGGGCGTAGCCTGCTCCAGCTAGTCTTACAATTAGTCCTCACTACTGTGCTCAGCAATAACATTCCTTAAACAAATAAGTAACAATTGGTAAGTAGCTTATTTAAATGTTAAAACAGTTTTACATCTCAAATTCTCGAATGTCTTGTTGCTCTCCATTAGCAGCTGTCCATGGAGCTGGAGGGAAACTGTGGCACAACTCAAGGCTTGGCCCGCATACTGGGACGTTTGGCAAATACCTGTGTGGAAAGCCACTTGATGGCTTCTATGACTTCAGTTTCGGTCAAATTTACCCGAGGTTTCAAATTGCAATGACTGATGAAATGGTATGAATTCAAGTTGGTAGTTTGAACTTGCAATGCACTTCATAGGATATGAGTAGACTTGAAATATATACAGTGAAAAAAGATTAGTAATTTACATAATCCAATTTTTTTAACCGAACAGAATCGATAGCCAAGTTCTCACTTGTATATGCTCACCTAAATATTAATATATATATATATATATATATATATATATATTATTATTATATTCTTATATTCCTTTATTGATCCCCATGGGGGAAATTCAAGTGTTGCAGCAGCTCAACTACACAGACACAGACAATAAATACACATACTATACAACTACACAGACAATAAATACACATACTATACAGCTACACAGACAATAAATACACATACTATACAACTACACAGACAATAAATACACATACTATACAACTACACAGACAATAAATACACATACTATACAACTACACAGACAATAAATACACATACTATACAACTACACAGACAATAAATACACATACTATACAACTACACAGACAATAAATACACATACTATACAACTACACAGACAATAAATACACATACTATACAACTACACAGACAATAAATACACATACTATACAACTACACAGACAATAAATACACATACTATACAACTACACAGACAATACATACACATACTATAC
>NW_026550814.1:0-2282 GCF_027596085.1 Anoplopoma fimbria | reverse complement strand
CAAAAGATTGGACACACCTTCTCATTCAATGGTTTTTCTTTTTTTTTTTTTTTTTTTTCTACGTTGCTCTGCAGTAATGCTCATAGAGATTAGAACAAGTGAAGACTCGTACAGCTGGAGTTGTCCGGGTGAACGCGGTCAGTGGAGTTATCTCTACGTTTCTACATTGTTAGTCTACACGTGTTAACAACTCTGCGCACGTTTCGGCTCCATGCGGCTGGTGACTCAAAGAAATGAGGAGGATAGGACGAACACCAGCCAATAGAGTCATGCTGGTTTACTCTCAGGGCGGCCAAGATGGCAACATTACTGTCCCTCCTCAACTCCCCAGGAATAATGTTTAAAATGTTAATCATTTATGAATTTAAAACCTAGTCAATAAGCATGGTCAGTGAGGACGACACCTGTGTGTGGTGGATAAGGCATACTGCCAACCTTCAGACATCATAGCCTGATTAATCACCCTGAGTTCTCTTTAAAAGGTGTAGGAACAGGCTGAAATGAAGGGTCCTGTCAACTGAGCAAGTTCTCTTTTTAGTTAAATGTTAACACTCTGAAGTATGTTTGGTGGTTTATGAGGCTTTTCTGTCTTTTCCATCTGACAATTTCTATTTTTGATTAAATGGAAACCTGCCATGACCCAAGCTTTCTTCCAGTGGAACAACGGACCCCTAAAGGGTCCAAGGTCCATCCACCACAGGCTCACTAAATCCTGTGGGATATCATTGAAATGTCTATGTGGCCACGATTCAGCTCTGTATTCAACCAGAGCTGCATGTTTCCTGCTTTTAGCCAATTCAGCACAAATCAAGGCAAGCAATTGCTGTCATTTCGATGACTTGGCTATAAATCGGATTCAGACCAGCTATGTGTATTTCTCCTCTAGCCAAAAAGGTGTTAAATGTTGTTGAATGTAGTCTCCGTACATGCAGGTTGTAAGGGTGCATTTCATCACACCATTTTAGCAAAGTCCACTATGAAAACAAACTGAGATTTGTATCATTTCATAGACATGTTTTTTGTGTATCCACGATTTATCTCTGATTTGGACCTGCTACCTGTTGTATTATTTTAACATAACCGGCGAAATAGCATTGACCTTTATATTACTATTATTTTTGCAGTTTACTCATATCGTCAAATGTACCATTCTCCATAATTAACTGTCTTTCATTTTACGTAATCACAAAAATGCAATTATGATTCTCAACCACTAAAGGAAAGCAGTACTGTTTGAGAGCTTAGGATGTATAAGCTGGAGACATATTACAAGATGACAACTGGCACCACGAGACTTGACAGTTGGTGACGACTGAGCAACACAGAGCCACAAACCTGGCCGCCACTGTCATTTTTGAGAGCCGAAACGAGCAGTTTACACCACAATTTTGGTTTATTAAGTAGCTGTGTTTTTGTCTTGTCATTTCTTTATTAATTCTGCAGGAAAAATGTCATTTTTAGCTGTTAGCAGTGTAGAGTTACTGAATCTTGCTACCTTGAGCCCCTCAAACATGGTGCAAAAAAAAAGAAAAAAGATGTATCCATGCACATTCACAGCATTAGATGAGCTGTATTCAAGCAGCATCTGATTCTGTATTTCCTAAAACTACCAAAGTGCCCTTTCAAAAGTCCCTGTCAGGCGTTAGTATTTTCGGTGAGTGCTGCTCATAGCACTTTTGTTACCTTCTTGTGAACCGCTCGTCCGAAACACTTGGTACTCTGCACTTCCACTGGTCCTCCGTGGATAAACGGTTGTTGAGAGCATCGTAGGACTGATATACAGAAGACGGAGACTGATTCCTTTGATTATTTCATGGTGACTGTTCCGCCTTTTCTTTTTACATTTGTTGATTGGAATTTCTCTTGTGTTCTCAGTCCTACTTAGGCTACGGATTGGAATATGTCAAAGTTTATCTTGTAGAGCGGGGGCATCCAAAAAAAAAGAGTAACAGCACTGTTCTCCGTCATTAGAGGTGTGTGCGCTTCACAGAAAGATCGTATGCGACTCACAATGACTGTTATTAAGTAAAAAATGTTATAGAGGCAGCAACAGTGCTTTTCTCTTCATGAGTTTTTTTTTTCTCACTGCAGATGATGTGATGACCAACTTTTCTGGCAACAGAAGTAGAACAGAAACGGTGAGCCGCTGAAACATTGTTCTTTTTCATTTATTTCTCATGTTTTACTCTGTTATTCTGTGTGGCTGTGTAGCAGCAAGGCTGTAAATGCTACACATGCTAAACATAGAAATATATTTACAGAGAAAAAAAGGGACGTGTTCA
>NW_026550813.1:0-6323 GCF_027596085.1 Anoplopoma fimbria | reverse complement strand
GATTAAAACAGCACGCAAATGCGCGAAAGAAACTTCACAAAAACAGATTGTAAATGCTGATACATGACTACAAAATTTTAAAAGCTAAACAACACCAATATTCCACAGCATATGCCAACTTACATGTAATTAAAATCATTTTTAAATGAAATCACTTCAGATTTATTAAGTGATGCGTAAGTCATTACTACAACTTGCCTGAAACGTCCAGGTTTTCTCAGTTTTATGGCCATACTGTAGCCTGTAATAGCGGCCAAATAAAATAAGTACCCAGTATTAGTTAAATAATCTTCTCTATATTTTTGCTCATGAGGTCATAGTTAAAATAGGCCTAACTGCAGTATACTGTCTTTAAAAAATCCCAAATTATGATTATTTCATTCACATCTTGTTCCTCAGTACCTACATATGTACTGGTATGTGCTGAAGTGAAACACTGTTGGTACAAAAGATTACACCATAACTCCAGAGTATCACACTGTACATTGCGGCCTGTTGTCTAAAGTGTACCGCAGATTAAAACCCAGCACTCTATTGTTGTGAGGTATTATGGTTATACATTTCTACATTGTAGGTATGTTGTTCTTCTTAAAAATATATATTTTTATGGAGCATGCATCCTGCCTGCAGTAGAGCTATACGACTGGTACTGTACTGCTCTACGTTGTGTGGCCTCTGAGGCTTAAGTCCTAAAGAGGATGGGAGGGCATCAATACACTTTGCCCTCAGGATGGGTATCGCTAACTTTGTATTCACAGCCTGAATTTCTCTATTCTTTTGCATCCAGGACATAATATGGCTGACACTGCTACAGCCTCAGGCTATTGGGATTTAATTTAACAAGTTTTTCAAACATATCCGTCAAAGTAACTCTTGTCAGGACGAAGATGAAATATTTAATTTCATAAGACCTTTGCTTCATCTCAAAACCACGCCACTATAGACATTATTTGGTATTGAGACACAAATAAGTCAAACAAGACAAATGATAGTCAGCAAACCACAGCTTTTTATTGCTTTCAAATGTGTATTTGAAGGAAGTACTTGAGTAATTAATATGTTGCGTGTGGTCGTCAGGTGACAGGAGGTGACAAATTAGTAGGTTCTGGTTGTAGAGGAGGACACCACCTTGCCATTCCTCAGTTCCTCTGTGATCACAACAACATTGGAAGAGGAGCTCTTTCCAGTGATGCTCACACTGTGGAGGGGGAGAATTACAGTTATTGCCTTAAATATCAGTTGATTGCCTCACTTTACAGAGTTAGTTATAAGTTGACAATGAAAGGACAAAATAGTTCTCTGCAGACAAATTACCTGCCCTCTCCGTCCAGCAGCCTCTGTATTCTGCAATCTCCATCTCCAGCCGTGTCTTGATGTCAAGCAGCATTTGGTATTCTTGGCCCTGTCTTTCCATGTCAGCACGCAGCTGCGTCAGCTGTGACTCCAGGCTCGTCACCGTCATCTGGAGGCCCTGAAGCTGCATGGAATACCGTCCCTTTGTCTCAGCTAAAGTGCATTCCAGGGCCGCTTTCTGGAGGAGGAAGGTGAAGAGAAGAGGGATGAAGAAGTGAATATACTGAAAACGACGGTGGTTGCATTAAATTGTATGTAACATTTGCCCCAGATCAATGTCTATTACCATGCTAAGTTGGGACTGTAGCTCGATCTCCAGGCCCTGCAATGTGCGACGGACCTCAGACATTTCTGACTTGAATGTTTGGAGTGATTCTGTGGTGGATGCCACCTCCTGGTTCAGCGTCTGTGACTGGAGTAGATGTTGAAGAAAATCAGTGTCATGTATAACTACATATGATACATATGTACCAGTTGAAACAGTCAGTGAGATGTAACTTAGTCAATTCATTTCACCACCAGGGTTTTGGTCTTACCTGTGTTTGGAACCAGACTTCAAGCTCTCTTTGGTTCTTGGCGGCCACACCCTCATATTGCTCACGGATCTCAGCCATAATGCTGGCCAGGTCTGGCTGCTGTTTTGCGTCCACCTCCACATGGATCTGTCCACTCATCTGGCCTCTCATTGCGAGTAATTCCTGTTGAATAATAGGAGTTTGTTAAAAGGTGGATGTTTGCTGAGTCGTTTGAGTAATTTTTTTCTACACTCGAGACGGCAAATTAAATGCAAACCCATTCAGATGACTGCCGTCAAGCATTTGCTACCCACCTCCTCGTGGTTCTTTCTGAGGAAGATCAGCTCCTCCCTGAGTCCTTCTATTTGCATCTCCAGGTCTGATCTGGCCAGTGTCAGCTCATCCAACACTCTCTTGAGACCAGCGATGTCTGCCTCTACTGATTGACGCATGGCTAGCTCATTCATAAACCTGTGAGGCAGCAAGAGTTTGAACATTTGCAAACAGTGTATACATCTTCCATGTACTGGTTCAGAGTGATTTCCAATTTACTATGTCTTAGATACTTTCTGTCTCTCACATCTGATACTTACTTGGTTCTGAAGTCGTCTGCTGCCAGTTTTGCATTGTCGATGGACAGATGGATGCCTCCATTGATGCGGGTGGCATCCCGGATCTGTGGAATGAACCAAGGTTTCATTTGACATGATTAGTGTAATTCTTACTTTAAACTGTCTCTGTGAGATGCTCTAAACAGTACATAACATTACTATCCTCATGTTACAGAGTAACTCTCTCTACAAAATCATATATGTGCCTTGCCACAAAGGGTAAGTTAAACCTCCAATGCATCATTTTTAACATATCATCCAATAGTTGCACTGCATGATAAATTACATTCTGGCATGCTTTGGTATCTCATTCAGGAATTAGAGGTCATGTGACATACCTTTCCATGCAGGTCAGCAATGGTGGCCTCGTAAGCAGAGTAGTCACGAGAAGCAGGGAGCTCTTACTCTCCAGGAACTGGCGGATCTTGAGCTCCAGCTGAGAGTTGGCCTTCTCAAGGCTGTGCACCTTCTCCAGGTAGGAGGCCAGGCGGTCGTTCAGGTTCTGCATGGTGGCCTTCTCATTGACATTAATATGGTCCATGCCATCACCTCCGCCGTAGCCTCCACCCCCTCCCATGCCCCACTCCACTGCCGAAACCACCTCCACTGCCGAAACCACCTCCACTGCCGAAACCACCTCCACTGCCGAAACCACTTCCACTGCCATAGCCAGAGGAAAGAAAGCTACCTGAGGAAACAGAGATTTTGCTCCACTGCCACCTGCACCACCATGCATGCTTGAAGCATAAGAAGACCGTGGTGCCTGGCCTCCAGAATAGCATCCACCAGCTCTAATAGAGCCTCCACCAGCTCTAATAGAGCCTCCACCAGCTCTACAGCCTCCACCAGACGCCCTCTACCGCCTCCACCAAAGCCTGAACTACTGGTGGAAAAGGTCGAGGTGGATCTAGACATATTGAAGTCTGCTCAGGAGGTCTGCCTTGGAGAGAATGAGATGGACTGAGATGCACAGCTTCTCCTCTGTCCCCCTTTTATGCTGCACAAGGCTGCTGCTGCTGTCTCTGGTGGGAGGGAAATGCAGAGCTGAAGGAAGGAGCATGACCTAAAATGGTTGCTCTGCCCACCCGTCACACACGCCCTTCAGCTTCATTTTGTGTGACAATCATAAGTAGAAAGAGGGAATAAACTTAATCCCATTTTGTTACAAAATAGACGGAATTCATTAAAACCTCACAGCTACCTGCAAGCCTTATACAATGGCTTCATTTTTCCATTCATCCTTTTTTCCCATGCACCAAATTAATGTGCATGAACACATGGCTTCCTTGTGAATCTTTATCTTTTATTTCTAAAAAAGTAAACTGTAATTCGTAAAAACAGCCAACTGTCGCCTCAGGTTAGTTATTCAGTCTAATCTGGCAGTTTTTCAACTTCAGGTGATGTGACTTTACTTTGTGCCATGATTCTTGAGCAAGACTGCCGGCCAAACCTGTTATGTTACCAAGGCAACATGCACTGTAATTGTCAATATTGTAAAATGGATAAGTATGATAGTGTTTTTTTCACTTGACCTATCACCAGCACACTTCTTCTCACACACCTCATTTGCCTTTTATACAGCGGGTAAAATAAGTATTGAACACGTCCCTTTTTTTCTCTGTAAATATATTTCTATGTTTAGCATGTGTAGCATTTACAGCCTTGCTGCTACACAGCCACACAGAATAACAGAGTAAAACATGAGAAATAAATGAAAAAGAACAATGTTTCAAACGCTCCCTCGTTTCTGATTTCTACTTCTGTTGCCAGAAAAGTTGGTCATCACATCATCTGCCGAGTGAGAAAAAAAAAACTCATGAAGAGAAAAGCACTGTTGCTGCCTCTGCTTGTTTTTTACTTAATAACAGTCATTGTGAGTCATACAGTCTCTTTCTGTGAAGCGCACACACCTACCTCTAATGACGGAGAACAGTGCTGTTATACTTTTTTTTTTTTGAATGCCCTTCTACAAGATAAACTTTGACATGTTCAATCCAAGTAGCCTACGTCAGGACTGGGAACACAAGAGAAATTCCAATCAACAAATGTAAAAAGAAAAGGCGTGAACAGTCACCATGAAATAATCAAAGGAATCAGTCTCCGTCTTCTGTATATCAGTCCTACGATGCTCTCAACAACCGTTTATCCACGGAGGACCAGTGGAAGTGCAGAGTACCAAGTGTTTCGGACGAGCGGTTCACAAGAAAGTAACAAAAGTGCTATGAGCAGCACTCACCGAAAATACTAACGCTGACAGGGACTTTTGAAAGGGCACTTTGGTAGTTTTAGGAAATACAGAATCAGATGCTGCTTGAATACAGCTCATCTAATGCTGTGAAATGTGCATGGATACACATCTTTTTTCTTTTTTTTTGCACCATGTTACCTGAGGGGGACTCAAGGTAGCAAGTTCAGCTAACTCTACACTGCTAACAGCTAAAAATGACATTTTTCCTGCAGAATTAATAAAGAAATGACAAGACAAAAACACAGCTACTTAATAAACCAAAATTGTGGTGTAAACTGCTCGTTTCGGCTCTCAAAAATGACAGTGGCGGTCGAGTTTTGTGGCTCTGTGTTGCTCAGTCGTCACCAACTGTCGAGTCTCGCGTTGCCAGTTGTCATCTTGGTAATATGTCCCTCCAGCTTATACATCTAAGCTCTCAAACAGTACTGCTTTCCTTTAGTGGTTGAGAATCATAATTGCATTTTTGTGATTACGTGTAAAATGAAAGACAGTTAATTATGGAGAATGGTACATTTGACGTATGAGTAACTGCAAAAATAATAGTAATATAAAGGTCAATGCTATTTTGCCGGTTATGTTAAAATAATACAACAGGTAGCAGGTCCAAATCAGAGATAAATCGTGGATACACAAAAAACATGTCTATGAAATGATACAAATCTCAGTTTGTTTTCATAGTGGACTTTGCTAAAATGGTGTGATGAAATGCACCCTTACAACCTGCATGTACGGAGACTACATTCAACAACATTTAACACCTTTTTGGCTAGAGGAGAAATACACATAGCTGGTCTGAATCCGATTTATAGCCAAGTCATCGAAATGATAGCAATTGCTTGCCTTGATTTGTGCTGAATTGGCTAAAAGCAGGAAACATGCAGCTCTGGTTGAATACAGAGCTGAATCGTGGCCACACATAGACATTTCAATGATATCCCACAGGATTTAGTGAGCCTGTGGTGGATAGACCTTGGACCCTTTAGGGGTCCGTTGTTCCACTGGAAGAAAGCATGGGTCATGGCAGGTTTCCATTTAATCAAAAATAGAAATTGTCAGATGGAAAAGACAGAAAAGCCTCATAAACCACCAAACATACTTCAGAGTGTTAACATTTAACTAAAAAGGGAACTTGCTCAGTTGACAGGACCCTTCATTTTAAGCCTGTTTCTACACCTTTTAAGAGAACTCAGGGTGATTAATCAGGCTATGATGTCTGAAGGTTGGCAAGTATGCCTTATCCACCACACACAGGTGTCGTCCTCACTGACCATGCTTATTGACTAGGTTTTAAATTCATAAATGATTAACATTTTAAACATTATTCCTGGGGTTGGAGGAGGGACGGTAATGTTGCCATCTTGGCTGCCCTGAGAGTAAACCAGCATGACTCTATTGGCTGGTGTTCGTCCTATCCTCCTCATTTCTTTGAGTCACCAGCCGCATGGAGCCGAAACGTGCGCAGAGTTGTTAACACGTGTAGACTAACAATGTAGAAACGTAGAGATAACTCCACTGACCGCGTTCACCCGGACAACTCCAGCTGTACGAGTCTTCACTTGTTCTAATCTCTATGAGCATTACTGCAGAGCAACGTAG
>NW_026550812.1:0-2055 GCF_027596085.1 Anoplopoma fimbria | reverse complement strand
TTGGCTGTCCAGTTTATTTGTATTTTCTAGCCTGAGTAACTGAACTAAATATAACATTAGCAGAGGTGGAAAGTAACGAATTACATTACTCGCGTTACTGTAATTGAGTAGCTTTTTTGTGTACTTGTACTTTTTTAACTACTTTTTAAAATGTGTAATTTTACTTTTACTTAAGTACATTTTCTTTGGAGTAATGTACTTCGGTACATTTTACAGCACAAGCGTTACTGAGTAAAAAAAATCTCACTGAAACAAAAAAACGTGTTCTGGTAATGAATTATGGGATGTAAAAAACTGAACGTTGTGCCCTGCGCGCCGGCAGCTCTAGAATTCTAGCCTAGAACCTAGTTCTTTTATAAAGAGTGTTGGCGCGTACGATCTGTCTCTCACTCAAACGATGATGGCTGACATGGAGGCAGACGATGGAGATTCACCTGCTACTTCAGAGGAGACCAACACGAGCCGTTCATCCTCTAACCTAGTGCACCCCTGGCCCTATCTTGAAAACATGTTCAGCTTCGTGGAGAAACGTGGAGAAAGCTATATCATGCAATGTAAACTATGTGTGCCGAAGAAGTCCAACATATCAGCTTACAAGAATTCGACGTCGAATCTCCGAAAGCACGTTGAGGTAAGTCATGTTTCTCGTGCCTTTCCAGGTTTAAACTGACAACAAGCTAGCCATATCCCGAAAACTGTGTATGGTACTGCTAATACTACTGTAGCGAACATTCACAGACATGTTGCAGGTTTTGTGACCAAAATGTTCATTCAGATGCACAAAATATATAGTGTGTACAGATTCAGAAAAAAAACTTTTCAACTTTTCCCAGGTCAAAAGTAACTTTTTACTTTTACTCAAAGTACATTTTAAATTATTTACTTTTTACTTTTACTTGAGTAGATTTTTTGACCGGTAAATTTACTCGTACTTGAGTACAATTTCAACAGAGTAACAGTACTTGTACTTGAGTAAAATATTTTAGTACTCTTTCCACCTCTGAACATTAGACACTAATCCACGCCTCAAACTGCACAGACGCATTTGAGCTATGCATTTTGATCTGTTGTTTAACTAAATGAACACTTGGGGGCAGCAGCGCGTAGCTGGATGTCAGAAATAAAGACGGCGAAGAAGAAGAAGAAGAAGAAGAAGAGACACCAGAGAATGGCCGTTTCTCAATATGTGAACTTCTCTGTACTTGTGTCCTCGTGAACTTGTGAAACGTCATCAAGCGCGGCCCAAGTACTGTTCCAATACACAAGTTCGCATCAAGCCAAGTACGGTCCAGATACCCGGAAGTGTCCTCGCTCCGCCCATTATACCGAGGATGCATCGGAGTAGACTTGTGTGGACTTTGGACAGCCAAGTATCCCAGAATGCATTTCACCAGCAAACAAGAGCCGACAGCGGCGGAGACGGCTCACAACTGTCAGTTATAACTGTCTAAATACTGCTGCTGTTGTGTAACGGAATTTAGTTTTAACATTTTTTTAAGCGAGAATGTAAGACTTAAAATATGCGGTCGATTTATCAAGATAGAGCCTGTTTGAAAAAAGCGCCGACGTTTGTCGGAGATGAGAGGACCAGAGAGGAGTGGTGCTCATGCAGCCCGCTGACAGCAGCCTGATCTCGGCTAGGCTCCTCCAGATGTGCCGCTGGCTCCGGTGTCTCTGTGGTTGTGGTTGCAGATGTAACACAAAACATATACATATATATATATATATATATACATATACATAATATTTTTATATTTTCTAAATGAAAACGAAAAAGGTTGTGTTTTATATCATATTTCTGCTTTTATTGTCAATATATATGACTGAAGATAACCGGAGTAGGCGGGACCGACGAGCTGAGTTGGTGACGCGTGACGTTGGTGACGCATCAAGTTCGCTGCTGTTCCAATTGCAAAATGACCGTACTGCGTCCTTCCGTCCTCGGGAGTTTGTACTCCCGAGTCGAACTATCCAAGTATGAACTTGCAAGTTTGCAAGTCCATACTTGACCGTATTGGTATTGAGAAACGGCTAAGTCTAATATGAGACAGACTT
>NW_026550811.1:0-3209 GCF_027596085.1 Anoplopoma fimbria | reverse complement strand
TGAGTAACTGAACTAAATATAACATTAGACACTAATCCACGCCTCAAACTGCACAGACGCATTTGAGCTATGCATTTTGATCTGTTGTTTAACTAAATGAACACTTGGGGGCAGCAGCGCGTAGCTGGATGTCAGAAATAAAGACGGCGAAGAAGAAGAAGAAGAAGAAGAAGAAGAAGAAGAAGAAGAAGAAGAAGAAGAAGAAAGACACCTTGCTCCGCCCATCATATCGGGGATGCATCGGAGGAGACTTGTGTGGACTTTGGACAGCCAAGTCTCCCAGAATGCATTTCGCACCAGCAAACAAGAGACAACAATGGAAGTTATCATTGTCTAAATACTGCTGTTGTTGTGTAACGGAATTTAGTTTTAAGATTTTTTTAAGCGAGAATGTAGTTGTTAAGACTTAAAATATGCGGTCGATTTATCAAGATAGAGCCTGATGGAAAATAGCGCCGACGTTTGTCGGAGATATGAGAGGACCATATATATCTATCTATATATATATAGATATAGATATCTATATCTATATAGAGATATAGATATCTATATCTATATAGAGATATAGATAGATATAGATATCTATATCTATATAGAGATATAGATATCTATATCTATATAGATATATATCTATCTATATCTATATAGATATATATATATATATAGATATATATATAGATATATATCTATATCTATCTATATCTATATAGATATAGATATATGAGAGGTCCAGAGAGGAGACCGGGCGGTCTTTATATATATATATAGATAGATATATATAGATATATATGTAGAGATATGAGAGGTCCAGAGAGGAGACCAGGCGGTGATGCTCATGTACCCCTCTGACAGCAGCCTGATCTCGGCAAGGCCTCTCCAGATGTGCCGCTGGCTCTGGTGTCTCTGTGGTGGTTAAACATGAGCTATAACTCGTTTGGGGGATATCTAACGAGCAATCTTTGCTCTCTGATTTTACATCTATTATTAGTTCCCGTGCAAACTGGTTTGGCAGAGGGCAAAGTTAAGTTTCATAACTTTACATATATATTGTTCAACTTTAACTTTGCACCAAGTTAGAGCCCTGCCTTTGTACTTTTGACCGATTTGTTTTGCTTGTCTTTATTCCCTATTATACACACTTGTTATAATTGCTATTATTGTGCAATCAAACTAACATTAAAGCAATATTTTATTCAAGGGACAACTGAGGAAACCCAGGCCCTCATTGCCTGTATGACTGGGTCAGGGATGGAGACAGGTTTGTGCTGTCTCCATCCATCATGATTCATATCTTATTGAAGAGGCAGTGTGTCACTCTTTGTTTATGTTTTTTTCCAGGGACTTTGTAACCACTTCTGACCTAGAAATAACTGCCAAACAGGCCAAAAAGAAGTAGAACAACAACAAGTTTGCTGCAACAACCAGGGGCGGACTAATGGAGTGCAGCATCCATCCGACTGTACCACTGCCAGGTGGTACAGTCTGTCTATTATGTATTATATTTATTGCTTATTTATGTGTTTTTACTATTTGATATTTATTAAACTGTTTTATAAATATGAATTGTCTATCAATTGTTGAAGTCTACCAGAATAAAGTTTCCCTCTAACCTCTGACCTGTTTGATCCGATGCTTACTGTTATTAATGTAATCTATTTATTTCATTGCTTGATAGGCAGTGTAAGAACACACCTATCTTCCCAGGTTCTGAGTCAAAAAGTTACATTAGCCTACATGATTACTGTATTATAGACATGAAATGTCCTGTTTCTGTTGATGTCTGTCCTGGTTAATGACTAATGATGTGTGTGGCACAGATGAAGTACAGGTAGGCTACTTCTTGCACTGATGTATTGTGATGTTTGTGCACCTAACTGTCCAAGGCCTGTCAGACTGAGTATCCGCCTCTTTATGTTGAGTACCAAGAAGACAAATGGCAGGTCTGTATGTGGAATGTATGCTAATCCATTCCAATATTAAACTTAAGTATCAAACCTCCCCTGAACTTGCCAGTTTATCAGGTAGGCCTAGATAAAGCTAATGTAGTCAAATATAACAGCCCTGTATATACATGTTAACTTCAGCAAGGTTATAATGTTACTTTTTTTTAATGCAAATTGTTTTTCAGAGGTGTTGGTCCATCCCATGTATATGAAGGGTAGACTAAATATTAGAAACACCTCTCAGTATAACGTTACAGTTCAACAGCACCACAAACCAAGCTGACACAAAAAAATAAATCACCACCTCTCTAAAACATTAAATAAAGACTTTATATAATATTAAACTGCATTAGTTTTTAACCTAGGTGTGCCAAGTAAACTGTCAAGTCTACATATAAATGATAGTAGACAGGTTAAAAAGCATAGGATGATGGCTAATATGGCTAATATGGCCCGTCCTCCTCTTCAGCTTCTCTACAAAGCGCACCGACAGCAACGGCAACCAGCCTCTGATCCATTTTGATGTCCTAATAATTGTTTATATTATAATTATATCATTATATATTATATTATATCATTTTCGTTTCATTATATTATATATTATATCATTATATATTATATCATTTTCGTTTTATTGTTAATATATATTACAGTGAAGATAACAGGAGCCATGGCTCTGGACAGGACGAGCTGAGTTGGTGACGTCATCAAGTTCGCTGCTGTTCCGATTGCAAAATGACGTAATGACGTAATGACGTACTGCGTCCTCGGGAGTTTGTACTCCCGAGTCGAACTATCCAAGTCTGAACTAGACTGAAGTTTGCAAGTCAAAACTTGACAATACTTGGTATTGAGAATGTTGGTGTTCTCTCAAGAAGAAGAAGAAGAAGAAGAAGAAGAGAGTGACGTAGTTCCGGCGGAAGGTGGGTGTAGTTTTCAGCTCACGTTAACGTGTAACACCAGCTATATTATTCTGTGTTGTATGTTAGCTATTGAGTACTAGCTGCCTCTCTTTGCGCGTTCTGCTTCAGTGGTAACTTATACTTTGCGGGTAGATGGGGTGAATGTAAATAATGAATAAGCATGCTGTGCTGCTCGACGATATACCAATACATTAGCTGTCTTTGGGGCTAAATAGTGATATTTCATTTGACCAGTTGTTTATGGACAGCGCCCCGCCTCCTGCCTGCACTGATTGGTTCGTTGACGTTCTACGGAGTTTTGTCCGTGATGCTGATTGGTTGATCACATTACGTTACTGTAGCA
>NW_026550810.1:2500-6610 GCF_027596085.1 Anoplopoma fimbria | reverse complement strand
CAGCCTGTCTCTCCATGCTGCTCCATCCGCGAGAAAATGACCGCGACCGCCGGCTGAAAACGTCCGTAAAGAGAGAGCATGGAGTGGGGAAACAGTGGTGCCATCAGCCTGTCTCTCCATGCTGCTCCATCCGCGAGAAAATGACCGCGACCGCCGGCTGAAAACGTCCGTAAAAGAGAGCATGGAGTGGGGAAACAGTGGTGCCATCAGCCTGCCTCTCCATGCTGCTCCATCCGCGAGAAAATGACCGCGACCGCCGGCTGAAAACGTCCGTAAAAGAGTGCATGAAGTGGGGAAACAGTGGTGCCATCAGCCTGTCTCTCCATGCTGCTCCATCCGCGAGAAAATGACCGCGACCGCCGGCTGAAAACGTCCGTAAAAGAGAGTGCATGGAGTGGGTAAACAGTGGTGCCATCAGCCTGTCTCTCCATGCTGCTCCATCCGCGAGAAAATGACCGCGACCGCCGGCTGAAAACGTCTGCATGAAGTGGGTAAAGAGTGGTGCCATCAGCCTGTCTCTCCATGCTGCTCCATCCGCGAAAATGACCGCGACCGCCGGGCTGAAAACGTCCGTAAAAGAGAGCATGGAGTGGGAAACAGTGGTGCCATCAGCCTGTCTCTCCATGCTGCTCCATCCGCGAGAAAATGACCGCGACCGCCGGCTGAAAACGTCCGTAAAAGAGAGAGCATGGAGTGGGTAAACAGTGGTGCCATCAGCCTGCCTCTCCATGCTGCTCCATCCGCGAGAAAATGACCGCGACCGCCGGCTGAAAACGTCCGTAAAAGAGTGCATGAAGTGGGTAAACAGTGGTGCCATCAGCCTGCCTCTCCATGCTGCTCCATCCGCGAGAAAATGACCGCGACCGCCGGCTGAAAACGTCCGTAAAAGAGTGCATGAAGTGGGGGAAACAGTGGTGCCATCAGCCTGTCTCTCCATGCTGCTCCATCCGCGAGAAAATGACCGCGACCGCCGGATGAAAACGTCCGTAAAAAAGAGTGCATGGAGTGGGAAACAGTGGTGCCATCAGCCTGCCTCTCCATGCTGCTCCATCCGCGAGAAAATGACCGCGACCGCCGGCTGAAAAACGTCCGTAAAAGAGAGAGCATGAAGTGTGTAAAGAGTGGTGCCATCAGCCTGTCTCTCCATGCTGCTCCATCCGCGAGAAAATGACCGCGACCGCCCGGCTGAAAACGTCCGTAAAAGAGAGCATGGAGTGGGTAAACAGTGGTGCCATCAGCCTGCCTCTCCATGCTGCTCCATCCGCGACATGGAGTGGAAACAGTGGTGCCATCAGCCTGTCTCTCCATGCTGCTCCATCCGCGAGAAAATGACCGCGACCGCCGGCTGAAAACGTCCGTAAAAGAGAGAGCATGAAGTGTGTAAAGAGTGGTGCCATCAGCCTGTCTCTCCATGCTGCTCCATCCGCGAGAAAATGACCGCGACCGCCGGCTGAAAACGTCCGTAAAAGAGTGCATGAAGCGGCTAAACAGTGGTGCTATCAGCCTCTCCATGCTGCTCCATCCGCGTGGAAATGTTCAAAGTGTTTTAATACGGACAGCGGGTGGTGATTCGCAGGCGTGTCCATCGTCTCTTGTGCCACCTTGCCCGGTTTAAATCGTCGTGATCAGCATAGCGAAAATATGACAGAGTGTTTTACAACGGGTAAGGTTATTGTCAAAATGCATAGGAGGTTTGATAGCATCTTTGTCACACTTACCCGATGTGACCACTTTTGGTAGGGTATCACCAAGCCACCTCTCGCACGATTTCAGAAACCCAGTTTTCAAAAACATCGCGTCCATGAAAAGACAGCGGTCTTTGACAAACGCCTTATCCGAGATTGATGCGTCTTTTTCGGACGAATTTGAGGCGATGTGACACCCTTTTTATGGTGCTATTGGAGTTTTCTCAGGCTTCATGTCCGAGATATATGAGCCTCCCTGGGCATATTTTGACGCAATATGCTACTTTTTGACACTTTGAGCCAAATGAACGGTTTTTTCTCAGGCTTCATGCCCGATATATGAGCCTCCGCTGGGCATATTTTGGTGATATATGCCGCTGTTTGACCGTCTGACCGATATGCAAACGTGCTGCATTCCTCCTGGGTCGACCGATTTTAAGCGAGATCGAGATGCTCCGTCTGTCCCAATTGTCCTACGAGGCCGTCGCCGTGTCGCAGTTCCCCGGTAACCTCCTGCGGCGTAAGGCGTGCCTCCGGATAACACTTTGTTTCTCAAACCCTGGCGCATCGCACTAACCCCGATGCTTCGCTTCCCCGCGACAGCCCTCCGTGGTCGGTCGGCTGGGCTTGCAAACCCCGGTGCACGTGCGGTCCGTTGGGTCTCCACCCGGCTCCGGCGTCGCGTCTGTGGGCACCTGGTTGATCCTGCCAGTAGCATATGCTTGTCTCAAAATTAAGCCATGCAAGTCTAAGTACACACGGCGGTACAGTGAAACTGCGAATGGCTCATTAAATCAGTTATGGTTCCTTTGATCGCTCTAACGTTACTTGGATAACTGTGGCAATTCTAGAGCTAATACATGCCAACGGCGCTGACCTCCGGGGATGCGTGCATTTATCAGACCCAAAACCCATGCGGGGTTCCTCTCGGGGGCCCCGCGCTGGTGACTCTAGATAACCTCGAGCCGATCGCTGGCCCTCGTGGGTGGCGTCTCATTCGAATGTCTGCCCTATCAACTTTCGATGGTACTTTCTGTGCCTACCATGGTGACCACACGGTAACGGGGAATCAGGGTTCGATTCCGAGAGGGAGCCTGAGAAACGCTACCACATCCAAGGAAGGCAGCAGGCGCTAATTACCTCCGGACTCGGGGAGGTAGTGACGAAAAATAACAATACAGGACTCTTAATAGGACTCCGGTTCTATTTTGTGGGTTTTCTTTCTGAACTGGGCCATGATTAAGAGGGACGGCCGGGCATTCATGTTATGCCGCTAGAGTGAAATTCTTGGACGGCGCAAGGCGGACAGCGAAAGCATTTGCCAAGAATGTTTTCATTAATCAGAAACGAAAGTCGGAGGTTCGAAAGGCGATCAGATACCGTCGTAGTTCCGACCATAAGCGATGCCAACTAGCGATCCGGCGTTATTCCCATGACCCGCCGGGCAGCGTCCGAGAAACCAAAGTCTTTGGGTTCGGGGGAAGTATGGTTGCAAAGCTGAAACTTAAAGGTGACGGAAGGGCACCACCAGGAGTGGAGCCTGCGGCTTAATTTGTCAACACGGAAACCTCACCCGGCCCGGACACGGAAAGGATTGACAGATTGATAGCTCTTTCTCGATTCTGTGGGTGGTGGTGCATGGCCGTTCTTAGTTGGTGGAGCGATTTGTCTGGTTAATTCCGATAACGAGCGAGACTCCGGCATGCTAACTAGTTACGCGGCCCCGTGCGGTCGGCGTCCAACTTCTTAGAGGACAAGTGGCGTTCAGCCACACGAGATTGAGCAATAACAGGTCTGTGATGCCCTTAGATGTCCGGGGCTGCTGCGCCACTGAGTGGATCAGCGTGTGTCTGCCCTTCGCCGAGGGCGTGGGTAACCCGCTGAACCCCACTCGTGATAGGGATTGGGGATTGCAATTATTTCCCATGAGCGAGGAATTCCCAGTAGCGCGGGTCATAAGCTCGCGTTGATTAAGTCCTGCCCTTTGTACACACCGCCGTCGCTACTACCGATTGGATGGTTTAGTGAGGTCCTCGGATTGGTCCTGCCGGAGTCGGTCACGGCCCTGGTGGAGTGCTGAGAAGACGATCAAACTTGACTATCTAGAGGAAGTAAAAGTCGTAACAAGGTTTCCGTAGAGTGAACCTGCGGAAGGATCATTACCGATTTTGCCGGTCCGCGTGGGCTGTGCAGAGTGAAATGTCTCCGGAGCTGAGGCCGGGCTGGGGGTGTATTCCTTCAGCCCGGCCGAGGGCGTCGCGTGCGGCCGCTGTCGTCCGTGGCTTCTCGTCGTCCGTCACGTGTCCGCCGGCCTCACTGAGGTGAGGGCGGCGCGCGGCGGGCTGGCGGCTGTCCTCTTGGTGCGTTGCGGCGGCCGTCCGTGTTCATGCCACTAGTCTGAGCTGGTCCCAGCCGGAGCGTGCGT
>NW_026550809.1:0-833 GCF_027596085.1 Anoplopoma fimbria | reverse complement strand
GTATGTATGATTGACTATGATGTATTCTGTACTGTATATCTGTTCCACACCACAAGGGGGCGTTATCAGTTTGATAAGAGATGTGATATGATTGGTGACGTCATGCCCCCTATAAATATGAATGTTCTGGGCTTGATCATTCTCTTAGCCCGCTCCCAACATGAAGGCTGGAAGAGCAGTTTAGTTATTTACTATAAAATAAATATGCCTTGAGGCTGAAGACTAAAACTCGTCTCGTCTACTTTTCTGTTGTTGCACTGTTGGACTCCTGCTGTGTTAGTAGTGCTCCTGCTAACAGGTTATGGGCCCAGTAACGACGACGATAGTTGCAACAACGGAAAGTGGCGGCAAACGTTAGCTAGTCAGCAAAAGTGTGTTAGCTAGTTAGCGCGGTAAAACCGGGAAGCTAACAAAGCTGAGGAGAATGGCACATCAAAAGGCAAAGTGGCCGATGTTTGACGGTAGGGCCGAAGAATATGAGCTCTGGGAAGAACGGATGCTGTGTTGTATGCACCGTGTCAGGTTAAAAGAGACTATTCTGAACGAGCCTGGTGGACCGCTGACGGCTGAGGAACGAGCCAAGGATGAGGAGCTGAATGCTGATGCTTACTGTTCGTTGGCGCCATTGCTGGATAACGTGAGCTTGGGACTGATATTCAGAGACTGTAAAAATAAGGGACGCGAGAGTCTGCAAGTGTTGAGAGAGCACTACATTGGCAAAGGTAGACCACGGATTGTTTTTCGTTATACATAACGTTAACCTCGCTGAAGAAAGCGGACACTGAGACTGTGACAGAGTACATTATCCGGGCAGAGCAGATCTTCACAGCGCT
>NW_026550808.1:0-923 GCF_027596085.1 Anoplopoma fimbria | reverse complement strand
CACCTTTTGTAAAATATGCTAACTTTTGAAAAATATCGTCAATTTTGAAAAAATATCACGTCACTTTTGAAAAATATCCTCACTTTTTGTAAAATATCCTAACTTTTGAAAAATATCGTCAATTTTGAAAAATATCCTCACCTTTTGAAAAATATCCTCACTTTTGAAAAATATCTCACTTTTGAAAAATATCCTCACTTTTGAAAAATATCCTCAATTTTGAAAAATATCCTCACTTTTGAAAAATATCCACACTTTTGAAAAATATCCTCACATTAGTAAAATATTTACAATTTTGAAAAATATCCTAACTTTTGAAAAATATCCTCACTTTGTTAAAATACCTTACTTTTGAAAAATATCCTAACTTTTGAAAAATACCTTTTTTGACTTTTGAAAAATATCCTAACCTTTTGAAAAATATCTTCACTTTTGAAAAATATCCTCAACTTTTGAAAAATATCCTCACTTTTGAAAAATATCTTACACTTTTGAAAAATATCCTTACTTTTGAAAAATATCTTCACTTTTGAAAAATATCGTCACTTTTGAAAAATATCCTCACTTTTGAAAAATATCCTCACCTTTGTAAAATATGCTTACTTTTGAAAAATATCCTCACTTTTGAAAAATATCCTCACTTTGTTGAAAATACCTTACTTTTGAAAAATATCCTCAACTTTTGAAAAATATCATCACTTTTGAAAAATATCCTAACTTTTGAAAAATATCCTCACTTTTGAAAAATATCCTCAACTTTTGAAAAATATCCTCACTTTTGAAAAATATCCTCACTTTTGAAAAATATCCTCACTTTTGAAAAATATCCTCACTTTTGAAAAATATCCTCACTTTTGAAAAATATCCTCACTTTTGAAAAATATCCTCACTTTTGAAAAATATCCTAACTTTTGAAAAATATC
>NW_026550807.1:0-420 GCF_027596085.1 Anoplopoma fimbria | reverse complement strand
CTTTTACATGAGTTTCTACAAGTAAGGGCCCCTGGACTCATAATAACAAGTTTCCTTGTGATTTCATGAAAACATGATACTTTCATCACTTTTAGATGCATTTACAGCTTTTCTGCTGCAAAAAGACGTTTCAGCCTTAAAATACCCCAAAAAGTGTCTTTTCTGACAGGAAACCATACTTTTGAGTTTCTTCAAATAGGCCTCTGGACTCATAATAACAAGTTTCCTTGTGATTTCATGAAAACATGATACTTTCATCACTTTTGATGCATTTACAGCTTTTCTGCTGCAAAGACGTTTCAGCCTTAAAATACCCCAAAAGTGTATTTTCTGACAGGAAACCATACCAAAGTGTCTTTTCTGGGACGAAACCATACTTTACATGAGTTTCTACAAATAAGGGCCCCTGGACTCATAATA
>NW_026550805.1:0-1907 GCF_027596085.1 Anoplopoma fimbria | reverse complement strand
CCATATACTTAGTCTATCCTAGCAGAATCAAGTAGTTCAGTATCCCTCCAGAGTCAAAATACACTGGAGAAAGGTTTGTGTGGTCTGAGTATATATATCCTTGAGATGTGTAAGCCACTCCCCCTAGCAGTTAAGAGGACAATTGACCTGTTGAAGCTAAAGCACACCTCTCAGAGCAGTTCCTGATTAAAGGCACAGGCAGAAAACCATATACTTAGTCTATCCTAGCAGAATCAAGTAGTTCAGTATCCCTCCAGAGTCAAAATACACTGGAGAAAGGTTTGTGTGGTCTGAGTATATATATCCTTGAGATGTGTAAGCCACTCCCCCTAGCAGTTAAGAGGACAATTGACCTATTGAAGCTAAAGCACACCTCTCAGAGCAGTTCCTGATTAAAGGCACAGGAGCATCAAACACAACAGAGCATCAAACACTTCCTGATTAGAGAATATCAGAACAGTAGAATCAACAGAATCAGCATCAGTCACTAACCCTTTTTTAAGCAGGCTTGGTACAGTTTAAGATCAATTTTAAGAAAGCAGAAAACCATATACTTAGTCTATCCTAGCAGAATCAAGTAGTTCAGTATCCCTCCAGAGTCAAAATACACTGGAGAAAGGTTTGTGTGGTCTGAGTATATATATCCTTGAGATGTGTAAGCCACTCCCCCTAGCAGTTAAGAGGACAATTGACCTGTTGAAGCTAAAGCACACCTCTCAGAGCAGTTCCTGATTAAAGGCACAGGAGCATCAAACACAACAGAGCATCAAACACTTCCTGATTAGAGAATATCAGAACAGTAGAATCAACAGAATCAGCATCAGTCACTAACCCTTTTTTAAGCAGGCTTGGTACAGTTTAAGATCAATTTTAAGAAAGCAGAAAACCATATACTTAGTCTATCCTAGCAGAATCAAGTAGTTCAGTATCCCTCCAGAGTCAAAATACACTGGAGAAAGGTTTGTGTGGTCTGAGTATATATATCCTTGAGATGTGTAAGCCACTCCCCCTAGCAGTTAAGAGGACAATTGACCTGTTGAAGCTAAAGCACACCTCTCAGAGCAGTTCCTGATTAAAGGCACAGGAGCATCAAACACAACAGAGCATCAAACACTTCCTGATTAGAGAATATCAGAACAGTAGAATCAACAGAATCAGCATCAGTCACTAACCCTTTTTTAAGCAGGCTTGGTACAGTTTAAGATCAATTTTAAGAAAGCAGAAAACCATATACTTAGTCTATCCTAGCAGAATCAAGTAGTTCAGTATCCCTCCAGAGTCAAAATACACTGGAGAAAGGTTTGTGTGGTCTGAGTATATATATCCTTGAGATGTGTAAGCCACTCCCCCTAGCAGTTAAGAGGACAATTGACCTATTGAAGCTAAAGCACACCTCTCAGAGCAGTTCCTGATTAAAGGCACAGGAGCATCAAACACAACAGAGCATCAAACACTTCCTGATTAGAGAATATCAGAACAGTAGAATCAACAGAATCAGCATCAGTCACTAACCCTTTTTTAAGCAGGCTTGGTACAGTTTAAGATCAATTTTAAGAAAGCAGAAAACCATATACTTAGTCTATCCTAGCAGAATCAAGTAGTTCAGTATCCCTCCAGAGTCAAAATACACTGGAGAAAGGTTTGTGTGGTCTGAGTATATATATCCTTGAGATGTGTAAGCCACTCCCCCTAGCAGTTAAGAGGACAATTGACCTGTTGAAGCTAAAGCACACCTCTCAGAGCAGTTCCTGATTAAAGGCACAGGAGCATCAAACACAACAGAGCATCAAACACTTCCTGATTAGAGAATATCAGAACAGTAGAATCAACAGAATCAGCATCAGTCACTAACCCTTTTTTAAGCAGGCTTGGTACAGTTTAAGATCAATTTTAAGAAAGCAGAAAAC
>NW_026550804.1:0-1731 GCF_027596085.1 Anoplopoma fimbria | reverse complement strand
TTAAGAAAGCAGAAAACCATATACTTAGTCTATCCTAGCAGAATCAAGTAGTTCAGTATCCCTCCAGAGTCAAAATACACTGGAGAAAGGTTTGTGTGGTCTGAGTATATATATCCTTGAGATGTGTAAGCCACTCCCCCTAGCAGTTAAGAGGACAATTGACCTATTGAAGCTAAAGCACACCTCTCAGAGCAGTTCCTGATTAAAGGCACAGGAGCATCAAACACAACAGAGCATCAAACACTTCCTGATTAGAGAATATCAGAACAGTAGAATCAACAGAATCAGCATCAGTCACTAACCCTTTTTTAAGCAGGCTTGGTACAGTTTAAGATCAATTTTAAGAAAGCAGAAAACCATATACTTAGTCTATCCTAGCAGAATCAAGTAGTTCAGTATCCCTCCAGAGTCAAAATACACTGGAGAAAGGTTTGTGTGGTCTGAGTATATATATCCTTGAGATGTGTAAGCCACTCCCCCTAGCAGTTAAGAGGACAATTGACCTATTGAAGCTAAAGCACACCTCTCAGAGCAGTTCCTGATTAAAGGCACAGGAGCATCAAACACAACAGAGCATCAAACACTTCCTGATTAGAGAATATCAGAACAGTAGAATCAACAGAATCAGCATCAGTCACTAACCCTTTTTTAAGCAGGCTTGGTACAGTTTAAGATCAATTTTAAGAAAGCAGAAAACCATATACTTAGTCTATCCTAGCAGAATCAAGTAGTTCAGTATCCCTCCAGAGTCAAAATACACTGGAGAAAGGTTTGTGTGGTCTGAGTATATATATCCTTGAGATGTGTAAGCCACTCCCCCTAGCAGTTAAGAGGACAATTGACCTATTGAAGCTAAAGCACACCTCTCAGAGCAGTTCCTGATTAAAGGCACAGGAGCATCAAACACAACAGAGCATCAAACACTTCCTGATTAGAGAATATCAGAACAGTAGAATCAACAGAATCAGCATCAGTCACTAACCCTTTTTTAAGCAGGCTTGGTACAGTTTAAGATCAATTTTAAGAAAGCAGAAAACCATATACTTAGTCTATCCTAGCAGAATCAAGTAGTTCAGTATCCCTCCAGAGTCAAAATACACTGGAGAAAGGTTTGTGTGGTCTGAGTATATATATCCTTGAGATGTGTAAGCCACTCCCCCTAGCAGTTAAGAGGACAATTGACCTGTTGAAGCTAAAGCACACCTCTCAGAGCAGTTCCTGATTAAAGGCACAGGAGCATCAAACACAACAGAGCATCAAACACTTCCTGATTAGAGAATATCAGAACAGTAGAATCAACAGAATCAGCATCAGTCACTAACCCTTTTTTAAGCAGGCTTGGTACAGTTTAAGATCAATTTTAAGAAAGCAGAAAACCATATACTTAGTCTATCCTAGCAGAATCAAGTAGTTCAGTATCCCTCCAGAGTCAAAATACACTGGAGAAAGGTTTGTGTGGTCTGAGTATATATATCCTTGAGATGTGTAAGCCACTCCCCCTAGCAGTTAAGAGGACAATTGACCTATTGAAGCTAAAGCACACCTCTCAGAGCAGTTCCTGATTAAAGGCACAGGAGCATCAAACACAACAGAGCATCAAACACTTCCTGATTAGAGAATATCAGAACAGTAGAATCAACAGAATCAGCATCAGTCACTAACCCTTTTTTAAGCAGGCTTGGTACAGTTTAAGATCAATTTTAAGAAAGCAGAAAACCATATACTTAGTCT
>NW_026550803.1:0-2259 GCF_027596085.1 Anoplopoma fimbria | reverse complement strand
GGACAATTGACCTGTTGAAGCTAAAGCACACCTCTCAGAGCAGTTCCTGATTAAAGGCACAGGAGCATCAAACACAACAGAGCATCAAACACTTCCTGATTAGAGAATATCAGAACAGTAGAATCAACAGAATCAGCATCAGTCACTAACCCTTTTTTAAGCAGGCTTGGTACAGTTTAAGATCAATTTTAAGAAAGCAGAAAACCATATACTTAGTCTATCCTAGCAGAATCAAGTAGTTCAGTATCCCTCCAGAGTCAAAATACACTGGAGAAAGGTTTGTGTGGTCTGAGTATATATATCCTTGAGATGTGTAAGCCACTCCCCCTAGCAGTTAAGAGGACAATTGACCTATTGAAGCTAAAGCACACCTCTCAGAGCAGTTCCTGATTAAAGGCACAGGAGCATCAAACACAACAGAGCATCAAACACTTCCTGATTAGAGAATATCAGAACAGTAGAATCAACAGAATCAGCATCAGTCACTAACCCTTTTTTAAGCAGGCTTGGTACAGTTTAAGATCAATTTTAAGAAAGCAGAAAACCATATACTTAGTCTATCCTAGCAGAATCAAGTAGTTCAGTATCCCTCCAGAGTCAAAATACACTGGAGAAAGGTTTGTGTGGTCTGAGTATATATATCCTTGAGATGTGTAAGCCACTCCCCCTAGCAGTTAAGAGGACAATTGACCTATTGAAGCTAAAGCACACCTCTCAGAGCAGTTCCTGATTAAAGGCACAGGAGCATCAAACACAACAGAGCATCAAACACTTCCTGATTAGAGAATATCAGAACAGTAGAATCAACAGAATCAGCATCAGTCACTAACCCTTTTTTAAGCAGGCTTGGTACAGTTTAAGATCAATTTTAAGAAAGCAGAAAACCATATACTTAGTCTATCCTAGCAGAATCAAGTAGTTCAGTATCCCTCCAGAGTCAAAATACACTGGAGAAAGGTTTGTGTGGTCTGAGTATATATATCCTTGAGATGTGTAAGCCACTCCCCCTAGCAGTTAAGAGGACAATTGACCTGTTGAAGCTAAAGCACACCTCTCAGAGCAGTTCCTGATTAAAGGCACAGGAGCATCAAACACAACAGAGCATCAAACACTTCCTGATTAGAGAATATCAGAACAGTAGAATCAACAGAATCAGCATCAGTCACTAACCCTTTTTTAAGCAGGCTTGGTACAGTTTAAGATCAATTTTAAGAAAGCAGAAAACCATATACTTAGTCTATCCTAGCAGAATCAAGTAGTTCAGTATCCCTCCAGAGTCAAAATACACTGGAGAAAGGTTTGTGTGGTCTGAGTATATATATCCTTGAGATGTGTAAGCCACTCCCCCTAGCAGTTAAGAGGACAATTGACCTATTGAAGCTAAAGCACACCTCTCAGAGCAGTTCCTGATTAAAGGCACAGGAGCATCAAACACAACAGAGCATCAAACACTTCCTGATTAGAGAATATCAGAACAGTAGAATCAACAGAATCAGCATCAGTCACTAACCCTTTTTTAAGCAGGCTTGGTACAGTTTAAGATCAATTTTAAGAAAGCAGAAAACCATATACTTAGTCTATCCTAGCAGAATCAAGTAGTTCAGTATCCCTCCAGAGTCAAAATACACTGGAGAAAGGTTTGTGTGGTCTGAGTATATATATCCTTGAGATGTGTAAGCCACTCCCCCTAGCAGTTAAGAGGACAATTGACCTATTGAAGCTAAAGCACACCTCTCAGAGCAGTTCCTGATTAAAGGCACAGGAGCATCAAACACAACAGAGCATCAAACACTTCCTGATTAGAGAATATCAGAACAGTAGAATCAACAGAATCAGCATCAGTCACTAACCCTTTTTTAAGCAGGCTTGGTACAGTTTAAGATCAATTTTAAGAAAGCAGAAAACCATATACTTAGTCTATCCTAGCAGAATCAAGTAGTTCAGTATCCCTCCAGAGTCAAAATACACTGGAGAAAGGTTTGTGTGGTCTGAGTATATATATCCTTGAGATGTGTAAGCCACTCCCCCTAGCAGTTAAGAGGACAATTGACCTGTTGAAGCTAAAGCACACCTCTCAGAGCAGTTCCTGATTAAAGGCACAGGAGCATCAAACACAACAGAGCATCAAACACTTCCTGATTAGAGAATATCAGAACAGTAGAATCAACAGAATCAGCATCAGTCACTAACCCTTTTTTAAGCAGGCTTGGTACAGTTTAAGATCAATTTTAAGAAAGCAGAAAACCATATACTTAGTCT
>NW_026550802.1:0-815 GCF_027596085.1 Anoplopoma fimbria | reverse complement strand
TTAAGAAAGCAGAAAACCATATACTTAGTCTATCCTAGCAGAATCAAGTAGTTCAGTATCCCTCCAGAGTCAAAATACACTGGAGAAAGGTTTGTGTGGTCTGAGTATATATATCCTTGAGATTAAGAAAGCAGAAAACCATATACTTAGTCTATCCTAGCAGAATCAAGTAGTTCAGTATCCCTCCAGAGTCAAAATACACTGGAGAAAGGTTTGTGTGGTCTGAGTATATATATCCTTGAGATGTGTAAGCCACTCCCTAGCAGTTAAGAGGACAATTGACCTATTGAAGCTAAAGCACACCTCTCAGAGCAGTTCCTGATTAAAGGCACAGGAGCATCAAACACAACAGAGCATCAAACACTTCCTGATTAGAGAATATCAGAACAGTAGAATCAACAGAATCAGCATCAGTCACTAACCCTTTTTAAGCAGGCTTGGTACAGTTTAAGATCAATTTTAAGAAAGCAGAAAACCATATACTTAGTCTATCCTAGCAGAATCAAGTAGTTCAGTATCCCTCCAGAGTCAAAATACACTGGAGAAAGGTTTGTGTGGTCTGAGTATATATATCCTTGAGATGTGTAAGCCACTCCCCTAGCAGTTAAGAGGACAATTGACCTATTGAAGCTAAAGCACACCTCTCAGAGCAGTTCCTGATTAAAGGCACAGGAGCATCAAACACAACAGAGCATCAAACACTTCCTGATTAGAGAATATCAGAACAGTAGAATCAACAGAATCAGCATCAGTCACTAACCCTTTTTTAAGCAGGCTTGGTACAGTTTAAGATCAATTTTAAGCAGAAAACCATA
>NW_026550801.1:0-2348 GCF_027596085.1 Anoplopoma fimbria | reverse complement strand
CAGTGGCGGCTGGTGCTAAAAAAATCTGGGGGCGCACTGGCGGGCGGGGATTACAACACAACAATAAACTACTTGAACATAAATTTTGCTCTCCTCCTTCAGGCCAGCAAATTTTTCAATGACTTTTCTGATTGAAATCTGTCATTTCACAAACAAGTCTCTTTTTCATGAGAGCATGGCCAGTGCATTCAGCCTCTCCTGGGTCATGGTGTTTCTGAGGAAGTTGTCACTCTTTCAAGGTTCAGAAGCCACTGCCAACACTTTGAAAAAGCAAGCATGGAAAGCAATAGAGAGCATTGCTAACTCCACATCCAGCTAGCCAACTGTGTTTGGTGTAACAAACGGGAGAAGCCTCTAGTTTAACTCCTTCCCCTGTCACTTGCCTGCTGCTGGATTTGTATATCAGGCTGCTCCGGTCCAAGCTCCTTTATTCTTTTTTTTTCCTCCACCGAACGCCTCCGAGAAAGGATTACTGCGTAACGAAACAACCGAATTTTCGTTTGCTGTCGCCATGTCTCCTCCTGTCTTCTCGTTGTTGTTTTTTTTTTCTGTCTGCTCCGTGTGCGTGTGGGCGTGTCTGTCGCTCTTTGAGTGACAGGCACGGCTCCGTGCCAGGGGAGTGACTTTGACTGACAGGTATCATGAATCAATCAGACTGGATGAAAAATGAGCCCAAGCACGCTGATTGGCCAGGGGGGCAGAGAGCTGCGCCCGGAGGAGAATCTTGAAGTGACCAATTAGAGACCAGCATGAAGTCACATGGAAGCCAAAAGTTTAAGAGGCCACATACACACTCATTTGGCCGCGCCCTCGCTATTGAAATGCATGAAACAACCCAGAATAAACCCAATATTGATGTGATTTATCTCCTCAGAAAGCTGCTCGCCCAAACAGCCAGCCAGAGACCCTTTGCTGCAGCTGGTCTCCCTCCAGAAGGCGTCTGGCTGCTGGGTGCTGGATCCAGCTCTGGCTGCTGCACTGGGAAAGACCAGCGAGGAGGTGGAAAAGCCCAAGCCTGCATCGGTGGGTTACTGTCAAATATAATGACATCAATTAATAATTGCGACTTATTTTGCACAAGAAATTTAACTTATTTAAGTTTACTTTTCTATTGTTATTATATTTTTAGGATTTAACATGTTCCTTTGTGCAATATCTTCTTTGTTCTCTTCTTATTATGTTTTCGCTGTCGGATCTGTTCCATTTTTTATTCTTTGATTTGGTGAATTAGGTGAACCAGGAAGTGTGGCCACCATCCTGGCTCTGATCTGGCTTCATGGTTTCAAGATGGACGCTCAGGAAGAGTGGGAGCTTCTGGCTATGAAGGCTGTGTCATGGCTCCGAGCTCAGAAAGGTAAAAAACTAATATTTAGTGTTAATCTGTTGTTGTTTTTTACAGTGTGTGTGTGCTGGTTCAAATCAGCTGTTTGTCCACATTCAGTCTGCTGATGACTTGTTTTGTGTTTTTCTTTCAGCATCCTGTGTAATGGAGTGTGTGGAAGCAGTAAATGCTCTGTTGGGTTGCAACGTGCAGAAAAACGTCCTGGGGCTCTGAGGTTTTCATTAAAGGGGCTTCTCCTTCAGGATTGGTACACAGAAGCAGATTTACTCCATCCTACAATATTTACTTCAAATCAAAGTATGCCTTTCATGTCAATTTGTGTCTAAATCAACTGCAAATTAAACTAAAAAAACCAAGCATTATTTGCATTATTTGCCTGTCCACAACTGCGTTTGACTTTAAATGTCTGTTTGTGTGAGAAAGAACAAAAGAATAATCAGTGGATACTTTGCCCAAAGATTAAAAAGTATTTTTTTAAAAAGTGTGCCACCAATAAATGTATTTCCTGAAATGTGTACAACTTTATATATGGGGCTGTGAACAGGTCTTCACACAGGTGTGTGTGTGTGTGTGTGTGTGTGTGTGTGTGTGTGTGTGTGTGTGTGTGTGTGTGTGTGTGTGGTGTGTAGTTGTGGGTGTGTAGTTGTGGATGTGTAGTTGTGGATGTGTAGTTGTGGATGTGTGGATGTGTAGTTGTGGATGTGTGGGTGTGTAGTTGTGGATGTGTGGGTGTGTAGTTGTGGGTGTGTAGTTGTGGATGTGTGGGTGTGTAGTTGTGGGTGTGTAGTTGTGGATGTGTGTAGTTGTGGATGTGTGGGTGTGTATGGGGCTGTTTTCCATCTGATGAATGGACATAATCTAGTGTTTCCCATTCATTTTCTGTGGCGGTCACTTTTGACCGGGAACACCATGGGTGTAACAAAGTTGACTAAACCACTCAAAATTCAATGAAAGTAGTGATCAGCAATTTTATATGTTCAAATGCCTAGTGTGGAGGATATCATAA
>NW_026550800.1:0-5015 GCF_027596085.1 Anoplopoma fimbria | reverse complement strand
TCTGCTTTTTGTAAAGAGGAGTGAAAAAGCTTACAGCACCTGGTATTCCCAGGCGGTCTCCCATCCAAGTACTGACCAGGCCCGACCCTGCTTAGCTTCCGAGATCAGACGAGATCGGGCGTGTTCAGGGTGGTATGGCCGTAAGCAAATATTGTGCCTACCAAAGGTCCTTTTAAAGATACTATATCACCACGCTTTGCTCTGTCGTCTATACAGGGAGCGCCTGCAGATTTCCAGACACACTCACAGCTTTTAAATGTCAAATCAGAATGTGCAAAGTGGCTATAAGGATCACAAATGTAGTGCAGTAAAAATATTAATATTTACTGTGTGAAATGTAGAATACGTTAGCATAAAATTGAAAAGAAAATGATCGATGAGCTTAGGAATGATGAAAGCCATCATTTAACTGGATTTGTGCCATTTCTATACCGGCAAGTCATGATCTAGCTATATCCTTCCCACCCTGTCGGGTGTCCACTGAAAGCAGCAGCGCCCTGCTTTTGTAAAGAGGAGTGAAAAAGCTTACAGCACCTGGTATTCCCAGGCGGTCTCCTCTATCCAAGTACTGACCAGGCCCGACTCCTGCTTAGCTTCCGAGATCAGACGAGATCGGGCGTGTTCAGGGTGGTATGGCCGTAAGCAACATTGTGCCTACCAAAGGTCCTTTTAAAGATACTATATCACCACGCTTTGCTCTGTCGTCTATACAGGGAGCGCCTGCAGATTTCCAGACACACTCACAGCTTTTAAATGTCAAATCAGAATGTACAAAGTGGCTATAAGGATCACAAATGTAGTGCAGTAAAAATATTAATATTTACTGTTGAAATGTAGAATACGTTAGCATAAAATTGAAAAGAAAATGATCGATGAGCTTAGGAATGATGAAAGCCATCATTTAACTGGATTTGTGTCATTTCTATACCGGCAAGTCATGATCTAGCTATATCCTTCCCACCCTGTCGGTGTCCACTGAAAAAGCAGCAGCGCCTCTGCTTTTTGTAAAGAGGAGTGAAAAAAGCTTACAGCACCTGGTATTCCCAGGCGGTCTCCCATCCAAGTACTGACCAGGCCCGACCCTGCTTAGCTTCCGAGATCAGACGAGATCGGGCGTGTTCAGGGTGGTATGGCCGTAAGCAAATATTGTGCCTACCAAAGGTCCTTTAAAGATACTATATCACCACGCTTTGCTCTGTCGTCTATACAGGGAGCGCCTGCAGATTTCCAGACACACTCACAGCTTTTAAATGTCAAATCAGAATGTACAAAGTGGCTATAAGGATCACAAATGTAGTGCAGTAAAAATATTAATATTTACTGTTGAAATGTAGAATACGTTAGCATAAAATTGAAAAGAAAATGATCGATGAGCTTAGGAATGATGAAAGCCATCATTTAACTGGATTTGTGTCATTTCTATACCGGCAAGTCATGATCTAGCTATATCCTTCCCACCCTGTCGGTGTCCACTGAAAAAGCAGCAGCGCCCTCTGCTTTTTGTAAAGAGGAGTGAAAAAGCTTACAGCACCTGGTATTCCCAGGCGGTCTCCCATCCAAGTACTGACCAGGCCCGACCCTGCTTAGCTTCCGAGATCAGACGAGATCGGGCGTGTTCAGGGTGGTATGGCCGTAAGCAAATATTGTGCCTACCAAAGGGCCTTTTAAAGATACTATATCACCACGCTTTGCTCTGTCGTCTATACAGGGAGCGCCTGCAGATTTCCAGACACACTCACAGCTTTTAAATGTCAAATCAGAATGTACAAAGTGGCTATAAGGATCACAAATGTAGTGCAGTAAAAATATTAATATTTACTGTTGAAATGTAGAATACGTTAGCATAAAATTGAAAAGAAAATGATCGATGAGCTTAGGAATGATGAAAGCCATCATTTAACTGGATTTGTGTCATTTCTATACCGGCAAGTCATGATCTAGCTATATCCTTCCCACCCTGTCGGTGTCCACTGAAAAAGCAGCAGCGCCCTCTGCTTTTTGTAAAGAGGAGTGAAAAAGCTTACAGCACCTGGTATTCCCAGGCGGTCTCCCATCCAAGTACTGACCAGGCCCGACCCTGCTTAGCTTCCGAGATCAGACGAGATCGGGGCGTGTTCAGGGTGGTATGGCCGTAAGCAAATATTGTGCCTACCAAAGGTCCTTTTAAAGATACTATATCACCACGCTTTGCTCTGTCGTCTATACAGGGAGCGCCTGCAGATTTCCAGACACACTCACAGCTTTTAAATGTCAAATCAGAATGTACAAAGTGGCTATAAGGATCACAAATGTAGTGCAGTAAAAATATTAATATTTACTGTTGAAATGTAGAATACGTTAGCATAAAATTGAAAAGAAAATGATCGATGAGCTTAGGAATGATGAAAGCCATCATTTAACTGGATTTGTGTCATTTCTATACCGGCAAGTCATGATCTAGCTATATCCTTCCCACCCTGTCGGTGTCCACTGAAAAAGCAGCAGCGCCCTCTGCTTTTTGTAAAGAGGAGTGAAAAAAGCTTACAGCACCTGGTATTCCCAGGCGGTCTCCCATCCAAGTACTGACCAGGCCCGACCCTGCTTAGCTTCCGAGATCAGACGAGATCGGGCGTGTTCAGGGTGGTATGGCCGTAAGCAAATATTGTGCCTACCAAAGGTCCTTTTAAAGATACTATATCACCACGCTTTGCTCTGTCGTCTATACAGGGAGCGCCTGCAGATTTCCAGACACACTCACAGCTTTTAAATGTCAAATCAGAATGTACAAAGTGGCTATAAGGATCACAAATGTAGTGCAGTAAAAATATTAATATTTACTGTTGAAATGTAGAATACGTTAGCATAAAATTGAAAAGAAAATGATCGATGAGCTTAGGAATGATGAAAGCCATCATTTAACTGGATTTGTGTCATTTCTATACCGGCAAGTCATGTTCTAGCTATTTCCTTCCCACCCTGTCGGTGTCCACTGAAAAAGCAGCAGCGCCCTCTGCTTTTTGTAAAGAGGAGTGAAAAAGCTTACAGCACCTGGTATTCCCAGGCGGTCTCCCATCCAAGTACTGACCAGGCCCGACCCTGCTTAGCTTCCGAGATCAGACGAGATCGGGCGTGTTCAGGGTGGTATGGCCGTAAGCAAATATTGTGCCTACCAAAGGGCCTTTTAAAGATACTATATCACCACGCTTTGCTCTTTCGTCTATACAGGGAGCGCCTGCAGATTTCCAGACACACTCACAGCTTTTAAATGTCAAATCAGAATGTACAAAGTGGCTATAAGGATCACAAATGTAGTGCAGTAAAAATATTAATATTTACTGTTGAAATGTAGAATACGTTAGCATAAAATTGAAAAGAAAATGATCGATGAGCTTAGGAATGATGAAAGCCATCATTTAACTGGATTTGTGTCATTTCTATACCGGCAAGTCATGATCTAGCTATATCCTTCCCACCCTGTCGGTGTCCACTGAAAAAGCAGCAGCGCCTCTGCTTTTTGTAAAGAGGAGTGAAAAAAGCTTACAGCACCTGGTATTCCCAGGCGGTCTCCCATCCAAGTACTGACCAGGCCCGACCCTGCTTAGCTTCCGAGATCAGACGAGATCGGGCGTGTTCAGGGTGGTATGGCCGTAAGCAAATATTGTGCCTACCAAAGGTCCTTTTAAAGATACTATATCACCACGCTTTGCTCTGTCGTCTATACAGGGAGCGCCTGCAGATTTCCAGACACACTCACAGCTTTTAAATGTCAAATCAGAATGTACAAAGTGGCTATAAGGATCACAAATGTAGTGCAGTAAAAATATTAATATTTACTGTTGAAATGTAGAATACGTTAGCATAAAATTGAAAAGAAAATGATCGATGAGCTTAGGAATGATGAAAGCCATCATTTAACTGGATTTGTGTCATTTCTATACCGGCAAGTCATGATCTAGCTATATCCTTCCCACCCTGTCGGTGTCCACTGAAAAAGCAGCAGCGCCCTCTGCTTTTTGTAAAGAGGAGTGAAAAAAGCTTACAGCACCTGGTATTCCCAGGCGGTCTCCCATCCAAGTACTGACCAGGCCCGACCCTGCTTAGCTTCCGAGATCAGACGAGATCGGGCGTGTTCAGGGTGGTATGGCCGTAAGCAAATATTGTGCCTACCAAAGGTCCTTTTAAAGATACTATATCACCACGCTTTGCTCTGTCGTCTATACAGGGAGCGCCTGCAGATTTCCAGACACACTCACAGCTTTTAAATGTCAAATCAGAATGTACAAAGTGGCTATAAGGATCACAAATGTAGTGCAGTAAAAATATTAATATTTACTGTTGAAATGTAGAATACGTTAGCATAAAATTGAAAAGAAAATGATCGATGAGCTTAGGAATGATGAAAGCCATCATTTAACTGGATTTGTGTCATTTCTATACCGGCAAGTCATGATCTAGCTATATCCTTCCCACCCTGTCGGTGTCCACTGAAAAAGCAGCAGCGCCCTCTGCTTTTTGTAAAGAGGAGTGAAAAGCTTATCGGTGTCCACTGAAAAAGCAGCAGCGCCCTCTGCTTTTTGTAAAGAGGAGTGAAAAAGCTTACAGCACCTGGTATTCCCAGGCGGTCTCCCATCCAAGTACTGACCAGGCCCGACCCTGCTTAGCTTCCGAGATCAGACGAGATCGGGCGTGTTCAGGGTGGTATGGCCGTAAGCAAATATTGTGCCTACCAAAGGGCCTTTTAAAGATACTATATCACCACGCTTTGCTCTTTCGTCTATACAGGGAGCGCCTGCAGATTTCCAGACACACTCACAGCTTTTAAATGTCAAATCAGAATGTACAAAGTGGCTATAAGGATCACAAATGTAGTGCAGTAAAAATATTAATATTTACTGTTGAAATGTAGAATACGTTAGCATAAAATTGAAAAGAAAATGATCGATGAGCTTAGGAATGATGAAAGCCATCATTTAACTGGATTTGTGTCATTTCTATACCGGCAAGTCATGATCTAGCTATATCCTTCCCACCCTGTC
>NW_026550799.1:0-9716 GCF_027596085.1 Anoplopoma fimbria | reverse complement strand
TTGCTCTGTCGTCTATACAGGGAGCGCCTGCAGATTTCCAGACACACTCACAGCTTTTAAATGTCAAATCAGAATGTACAAAGTGGCTATAAGGATCACAAATGTAGTGCAGTAAAAATATTAATATTTACTGTTGAAATGTAGAATACGTTAGCATAAAATTGAAAAGAAAATGATCGATGAGCTTAGGAATGATGAAAGCCATCATTTAACTGGATTTGTGTCATTTCTATACCGGCAAGTCATGATCTAGCTATATCCTTCCCACCCTGTCGGTGTCCACTGAAAAAGCAGCAGCGCCCTCTGCTTTTTGTAAAGAGGAGTGAAAAAGCTTACAGCACCTGGTATTCCCAGGCGGTCTCCCATCCAAGTACTGACCAGGCCCGACCCTGCTTAGCTTCCGAGATCAGACGAGATCGGGCGTGTTCAGGGTGGTATGGCCGTAAGCAAATATTGTGCCTACCAAAGGTCCTTTTAAAGATACTATATCACCACGCTTTGCTCTGTCGTCTATACAGGGAGCGCCTGCAGATTTCCAGACACACTCACAGCTTTTAAATGTCAAATCAGAATGTACAAAGTGGCTATAAGGATCACAAATGTAGTGCAGTAAAAATATTAATATTTACTGTTGAAATGTAGAATACGTTAGCATAAAATTGAAAAGAAAATGATCGATGAGCTTAGGAATGATGAAAGCCATCATTTAACTGGATTTGTGTCATTTCTACCGGCAAGTCATGATCTAGCTATATCCTTCCCACCCTGTCGGTGTCCACTGAAAAAGCAGCAGCGCCCTCTGCTTTTTGTAAAGAGGAGTGAAAAAAGCTTACAGCACCTGGTATTCCCAGGCGGTCTCCCATCCAAGTACTGACCAGGCCCGACCCTGCTTAGCTTCCGAGATCAGACGAGATCGGGCGTGTTCAGGGTGGTATGGCCGTAAGCAAATATTGTGCCTACCAAAGGTCCTTTTAAAGATACTATATCACCACGCTTTGCTCTGTCGTCTATACAGGGAGCGCCTGCAGATTTCCAGACACACTCACAGCTTTTAAATGTCAAATCAGAATGTACAAAGTGGCTATAAGGATCACAAATGTAGTGCAGTAAAAATATTAATATTTACTGTTGAAATGTAGAATACGTTAGCATAAAATTGAAAAGAAAATGATCGATGAGCTTAGGAATGATGAAAGCCATCATTTAACTGGATTTGTGTCATTTCTATACCGGCAAGTCATGATCTAGCTATATCCTTCCCACCCTGTCGGTGTCCACTGAAAAAGCAGCAGCGCCTCTGCTTTTTGTAAAGAGGAGTGAAAAAGCTTACAGCACCTGGTATTCCCAGGCGGTCTCCCATCCAAGTACTGACCAGGCCCGACCCTGCTTAGCTTCCGAGATCAGACGAGATCGGGCGTGTTCAGGGTGGTATGGCCGTAAGCAAATATTGTGCCTACCAAAGGTCCTTTTAAAGATACTATATCACCACGCTTTGCTCTGTCGTCTATACAGGGAGCGCCTGCAGATTTCCAGACACACTCACAGCTTTTAAATGTCAAATCAGAATGTACAAAGTGGCTATAAGGATCACAAATGTAGTGCAGTAAAAATATTAATATTTACTGTTGAAATGTAGAATACGTTAGCATAAAATTGAAAAGAAAATGATCGATGAGCTTAGGAATGATGAAAGCCATCATTTAACTGGATTTGTGTCATTTCTATACCGGCAAGTCATGATCTAGCTATATCCTTCCCACCCTGTCGGTGTCCACTGAAAAAGCAGCAGCGCCCTCTGCTTTTTGTAAAGAGGAGTGAAAAAGCTTACAGCACCTGGTATTCCCAGGCGGTCTCCCATCCAAGTACTGACCAGGCCCGACCCTGCTTAGCTTCCGAGATCAGACGAGATCGGGCGTGTTCAGGGTGGTATGGCCGTAAGCAAATATTGTGCCTACCAAAGGTCCTTTTAAAGATACTATATCACCACGCTTTGCTCTGTCGTCTATACAGGGAGCGCCTGCAGATTTCCAGACACACTCACAGCTTTTAAATGTCAAATCAGAATGTACAAAGTGGCTATAAGGATCACAAATGTAGTGCAGTAAAAATATTAATATTTACTGTTGAAATGTAGAATACGTTAGCATAAAATTGAAAAGAAAATGATCGATGAGCTTAGGAATGATGAAAGCCATCATTTAACTGGATTTGTGTCATTTCTATACCGGCAAGTCATGATCTAGCTATATCCTTCCCACCCTGTCGGTGTCCACTGAAAAAGCAGCAGCGCCCTCTGCTTTTTGTAAAGAGGAGTGAAAAAGCTTACAGCACCTGGTATTCCCAGGCGGTCTCCCATCCAAGTACTGACCAGGCCCGACCCTGCTTAGCTTCCGAGATCAGACGAGATCGGGCGTGTTCAGGGTGGTATGGCCGTAAGCAAATATTGTGCCTACCAAAGGTCCTTTTAAAGATACTATATCACCACGCTTTGCTCTGTCGTCTATACAGGGAGCGCCTGCAGATTTCCAGACACACTCACAGCTTTTAAATGTCAAATCAGAATGTACAAAGTGGCTATAAGGATCACAAATGTAGTGCAGTAAAAATATTAATATTTACTGTTGAAATGTAGAATACGTTAGCATAAAATTGAAAAGAAAATGATCGATGAGCTTAGGAATGATGAAAGCCATCATTTAACTGGATTTGTGTCATTTCTATACCGGCAAGTCATGTCTAGCTATATCCTTCCCACCCTGTCGGTGTCCACTGAAAAAGCAGCAGCGCCCTCTGCTTTTTGTAAAGAGGAGTGAAAAAAGCTTACAGCACCTGGTATTCCCAGGCGGTCTCCCATCCAAGTACTGACCAGGCCCGACCCTGCTTAGCTTCCGAGATCAGACGAGATCGGGCGTGTTCAGGGTGGTATGGCCGTAAGCAAATATTGTGCCTACCAAAGGTCCTTTTAAAGATACTATATCACCACGCTTTGCTCTGTCGTCTATACAGGGAGCGCCTGCAGATTTCCAGACACACTCACAGCTTTTAAATGTCAAATCAGAATGTACAAAGTGGCTATAAGGATCACAAATGTAGTGCAGTAAAAATATTAATATTTACTGTTGAAATGTAGAATACGTTAGCATAAAATTGAAAAGAAAATGATCGATGAGCTTAGGAATGATGAAAGCCATCATTTAACTGGATTTGTGTCATTTCTATACCGGCAAGTCATGATCTAGCTATATCCTTCCCACCCTGTCGGTGTCCACTGAAAAAGCAGCAGCGCCCTCTGCTTTTTGTAAAGAGGAGTGAAAAAGCTTACAGCACCTGGTATTCCCAGGCGGTCTCCCATCCAAGTACTGACCAGGCCCGACCCTGCTTAGCTTCCGAGATCAGACGAGATCGGGCGTGTTCAGGGTGGTATGGCCGTAAGCAAATATTGTGCCTACCAAAGGTCCTTTTAAAGATACTATATCACCACGCTTTGCTCTGTCGTCTATACAGGGAGCGCCTGCAGATTTCCAGACACACTCACAGCTTTTAAATGTCAAATCAGAATGTACAAAGTGGCTATAAGGATCACAAATGTAGTGCAGTAAAAATATTAATATTTACTGTTGAAATGTAGAATACGTTAGCATAAAATTGAAAAGAAAATGATCGATGAGCTTAGGAATGATGAAAGCCATCATTTAACTGGATTTGTGTCATTTCTATACCGGCAAGTCATGATCTAGCTATATCCTTCCCACCCTGTCGGTGTCCACTGAAAAAGCAGCAGCGCCCTCTGCTTTTTGTAAAGAGGAGTGAAAAAGCTTACAGCACCTGGTATTCCCAGGCGGTCTCCCATCCAAGTACTGACCAGGCCCGACCCTGCTTAGCTTCCGAGATCAGACGAGATCGGGCGTGTTCAGGGTGGTATGGCCGTAAGCAAATATTGTGCCTACCAAAGGTCCTTTTAAAGATACTATATCACCACGCTTTGCTCTGTCGTCTATACAGGGAGCGCCTGCAGATTTCCAGACACACTCACAGCTTTTAAATGTCAAATCAGAATGTACAAAGTGGCTATAAGGATCACAAATGTAGTGCAGTAAAAATATTAATATTTACTGTTGAAATGTAGAATACGTTAGCATAAAATTGAAAAGAAAATGATCGATGAGCTTAGGAATGATGAAAGCCATCATTTAACTGGATTTGTGTCATTTCTATACCGGCAAGTCATGTTCTAGCTATTTCCTTCCCACCCTGTCGGTGTCCACTGAAAAAGCAGCAGCGCCCTCTGCTTTTTGTAAAGAGGAGTGAAAAAGCTTACAGCACCTGGTATTCCCAGGCGGTCTCCCATCCAAGTACTGACCAGGCCCGACCCTGCTTAGCTTCCGAGATCAGACGAGATCGGGCGTGTTCAGGGTGGTATGGCCGTAAGCAAATATTGTGCCTACCAAAGGTCCTTTTAAAGATACTATATCACCACGCTTTGCTCTGTCGTCTATACAGGGAGCGCCTGCAGATTTCCAGACACACTCACAGCTTTTAAATGTCAAATCAGAATGTACAAAGTGGCTATAAGGATCACAAATGTAGTGCAGTAAAAATATTAATATTTACTGTTGAAATGTAGAATACGTTAGCATAAAATTGAAAAGAAAATGATCGATGAGCTTAGGAATGATGAAAGCCATCATTTAACTGGATTTGTGTCATTTCTATACCGGCAAGTCATGATCTAGCTATATCCTTCCCACCCTGTCGGTGTCCACTGAAAAAGCAGCAGCGCCCTCTGCTTTTTGTAAAGAGGAGTGAAAAAGCTTACAGCACCTGGTATTCCCAGGCGGTCTCCCATCCAAGTACTGACCAGGCCCGACCCTGCTTAGCTTCCGAGATCAGACGAGATCGGGCGTGTTCAGGGTGGTATGGCCGTAAGCAAATATTGTGCCTACCAAAGGTCCTTTTAAAGATACTATATCACCACGCTTTGCTCTGTCGTCTATACAGGGAGCGCCTGCAGATTTCCAGACACACTCACAGCTTTTAAATGTCAAATCAGAATGTACAAAGTGGCTATAAGGATCACAAATGTAGTGCAGTAAAAATATTAATATTTACTGTTGAAATGTAGAATACGTTAGCATAAAATTGAAAAGAAAATGATCGATGAGCTTAGGAATGATGAAAGCCATCATTTAACTGGATTTGTGTCATTTCTATACCGGCAAGTCATGTTCTAGCTATTTCCTTCCCACCCTGTCGGTGTCCACTGAAAAAGCAGCAGCGCCCTCTGCTTTTTGTAAAGAGGAGTGAAAAAGCTTACAGCACCTGGTATTCCCAGGCGGTCTCCCATCCAAGTACTGACCAGGCCCGACCCTGCTTAGCTTCCGAGATCAGACGAGATCGGGCGTGTTCAGGGTGGTATGGCCGTAAGCAAATATTGTGCCTACCAAAGGTCCTTTTAAAGATACTATATCACCACGCTTTGCTCTGTCGTCTATACAGGGAGCGCCTGCAGATTTCCAGACACACTCACAGCTTTTAAATGTCAAATCAGAATGTACAAAGTGGCTATAAGGATCACAAATGTAGTGCAGTAAAAATATTAATATTTACTGTTGAAATGTAGAATACGTTAGCATAAAATTGAAAAGAAAATGATCGATGAGCTTAGGAATGATGAAAGCCATCATTTAACTGGATTTGTGTCATTTCTATACCGGCAAGTCATGATCTAGCTATATCCTTCCCACCCTGTCGGTGTCCACTGAAAAAGCAGCAGCGCCCTCTGCTTTTTGTAAAGAGGAGTGAAAAAGCTTACAGCACCTGGTATTCCCAGGCGGTCTCCCATCCAAGTACTGACCAGGCCCGACCCTGCTTAGCTTCCGAGATCAGACGAGATCGGGCGTGTTCAGGGTGGTATGGCCGTAAGCAAATATTGTGCCTACCAAAGGTCCTTTTAAAGATACTATATCACCACGCTTTGCTCTGTCGTCTATACAGGGAGCGCCTGCAGATTTCCAGACACACTCACAGCTTTTAAATGTCAAATCAGAATGTACAAAGTGGCTATAAGGATCACAAATGTAGTGCAGTAAAAATATTAATATTTACTGTTGAAATGTAGAATACGTTAGCATAAAATTGAAAAGAAAATGATCGATGAGCTTAGGAATGATGAAAGCCATCATTTAACTGGATTTGTGTCATTTCTATACCGGCAAGTCATGATCTAGCTATATCCTTCCCACCCTGTCGGTGTCCACTGAAAAAGCAGCAGCGCCCTCTGCTTTTTGTAAAGAGGAGTGAAAAAGCTTACAGCACCTGGTATTCCCAGGCGGTCTCCCATCCAAGTACTGACCAGGCCCGACCCTGCTTAGCTTCCGAGATCAGACGAGATCGGGCGTGTTCAGGGTGGTATGGCCGTAAGCAAATATTGTGCCTACCAAAGGTCCTTTTAAAGATACTATATCACCACGCTTTGCTCTGTCGTCTATACAGGGAGCGCCTGCAGATTTCCAGACACACTCACAGCTTTTAAATGTCAAATCAGAATGTACAAAGTGGCTATAAGGATCACAAATGTAGTGCAGTAAAAATATTAATATTTACTGTTGAAATGTAGAATACGTTAGCATAAAATTGAAAAGAAAATGATCGATGAGCTTAGGAATGATGAAAGCCATCATTTAACTGGATTTGTGTCATTTCTATACCGGCAAGTCATGTTCTAGCTATTTCCTTCCCACCCTGTCGGTGTCCACTGAAAAAGCAGCAGCGCCCTCTGCTTTTTGTAAAGAGGAGTGAAAAAGCTTACAGCACCTGGTATTCCCAGGCGGTCTCCCATCCAAGTACTGACCAGGCCCGACCCTGCTTAGCTTCCGAGATCAGACGAGATCGGGCGTGTTCAGGGTGGTATGGCCGTAAGCAAATATTGTGCCTACCAAAGGTCCTTTTAAAGATACTATATCACCACGCTTTGCTCTGTCGTCTATACAGGGAGCGCCTGCAGATTTCCAGACACACTCACAGCTTTTAAATGTCAAATCAGAATGTACAAAGTGGCTATAAGGATCACAAATGTAGTGCAGTAAAAATATTAATATTTACTGTTGAAATGTAGAATACGTTAGCATAAAATTGAAAAGAAAATGATCGATGAGCTTAGGAATGATGAAAGCCATCATTTAACTGGATTTGTGTCATTTCTATACCGGCAAGTCATGATCTAGCTATATCCTTCCCACCCTGTCGGTGTCCACTGAAAAAGCAGCAGCGCCCTCTGCTTTTTGTAAAGAGGAGTGAAAAAAGCTTACAGCACCTGGTATTCCCAGGCGGTCTCCCATCCAAGTACTGACCAGGCCCGACCCTGCTTAGCTTCCGAGATCAGACGAGATCGGGCGTGTTCAGGGTGGTATGGCCGTAAGCAAATATTGTGCCTACCAAAGGTCCTTTTAAAGATACTATATCACCACGCTTTGCTCTGTCGTCTATACAGGGAGCGCCTGCAGATTTCCAGACACACTCACAGCTTTTAAATGTCAAATCAGAATGTACAAAGTGGCTATAAGGATCACAAATGTAGTGCAGTAAAAATATTAATATTTACTGTTGAAATGTAGAATACGTTAGCATAAAATTGAAAAGAAAATGATCGATGAGCTTAGGAATGATGAAAGCCATCATTTAACTGGATTTGTGTCATTTCTATACCGGCAAGTCATGTTCTAGCTATTTCCTTCCCACCCTGTCGGTGTCCACTGAAAAAGCAGCAGCGCCCTCTGCTTTTTGTAAAGAGGAGTGAAAAAGCTTACAGCACCTGGTATTCCCAGGCGGTCTCCCATCCAAGTACTGACCAGGCCCGACCCTGCTTAGCTTCCGAGATCAGACGAGATCGGGCGTGTTCAGGGTGGTATGGCCGTAAGCAAATATTGTGCCTACCAAAGGTCCTTTTAAAGATACTATATCACCACGCTTTGCTCTGTCGTCTATACAGGGAGCGCCTGCAGATTTCCAGACACACTCACAGCTTTTAAATGTCAAATCAGAATGTACAAAGTGGCTATAAGGATCACAAATGTAGTGCAGTAAAAATATTAATATTTACTGTTGAAATGTAGAATACGTTAGCATAAAATTGAAAAGAAAATGATCGATGAGCTTAGGAATGATGAAAGCCATCATTTAACTGGATTTGTGTCATTTCTATACCGGCAAGTCATGATCTAGCTATATCCTTCCCACCCTGTCGGTGTCCACTGAAAAAGCAGCAGCGCCCTCTGCTTTTTGTAAAGAGGAGTGAAAAAGCTTACAGCACCTGGTATTCCCAGGCGGTCTCCCATCCAAGTACTGACCAGGCCCGACCCTGCTTAGCTTCCGAGATCAGACGAGATCGGGCGTGTTCAGGGTGGTATGGCCGTAAGCAAATATTGTGCCTACCAAAGGTCCTTTTAAAGATACTATATCACCACGCTTTGCTCTGTCGTCTATACAGGGAGCGCCTGCAGATTTCCAGACACACTCACAGCTTTTAAATGTCAAATCAGAATGTACAAAGTGGCTATAAGGATCACAAATGTAGTGCAGTAAAAATATTAATATTTACTGTTGAAATGTAGAATACGTTAGCATAAAATTGAAAAGAAAATGATCGATGAGCTTAGGAATGATGAAAGCCATCATTTAACTGGATTTGTGTCATTTCTATACCGGCAAGTCATGTTCTAGCTATTTCCTTCCCACCCTGTCGGTGTCCACTGAAAAAGCAGCAGCGCCCTCTGCTTTTTGTAAAGAGGAGTGAAAAAGCTTACAGCACCTGGTATTCCCAGGCGGTCTCCCATCCAAGTACTGACCAGGCCCGACCCTGCTTAGCTTCCGAGATCAGACGAGATCGGGCGTGTTCAGGGTGGTATGGCCGTAAGCAAATATTGTGCCTACCAAAGGTCCTTTTAAAGATACTATATCACCACGCTTTGCTCTGTCGTCTATACAGGGAGCGCCTGCAGATTTCCAGACACACTCACAGCTTTTAAATGTCAAATCAGAATGTACAAAGTGGCTATAAGGATCACAAATGTAGTGCAGTAAAAATATTAATATTTACTGTTGAAATGTAGAATACGTTAGCATAAAATTGAAAAGAAAATGATCGATGAGCTTAGGAATGATGAAAGCCATCATTTAACTGGATTTGTGTCATTTCTATACCGGCAAGTCATGATCTAGCTATATCCTTCCCACCCTGTCGGTGTCCACTGAAAAAGCAGCAGCGCCCTCTGCTTTTTGTAAAGAGGAGTGAAAAAGCTTACAGCACCTGGTATTCCCAGGCGGTCTCCCATCCAAGTACTGACCAGGCCCGACCCTGCTTAGCTTCCGAGATCAGACGAGATCGGGCGTGTTCAGGGTGGTATGGCCGTAAGCAAATATTGTGCCTACCAAAGGTCCTTTTAAAGATACTATATCACCACGCTTTGCTCTGTCGTCTATACAGGGAGCGCCTGCAGATTTCCAGACACACTCACAGCTTTTAAATGTCAAATCAGAATGTACAAAGTGGCTATAAGGATCACAAATGTAGTGCAGTAAAAATATTAATATTTACTGTTGAAATGTAGAATACGTTAGCATAAAATTGAAAAGAAAATGATCGATGAGCTTAGGAATGATGAAAGCCATCATTTAACTGGATTTGTGTCATTTCTATACCGGCAAGTCATGTTCTAGCT